>NW_026775361.1:0-68132 GCF_030867095.1 Alligator mississippiensis | reverse complement strand
GTTGTGAGGGTCAGAAGGGACCTCAATAGATCATTGAGGGCAAATCCCTGCCCTGGGCAGGAAAGAGCACCGGGGTCATATTACCCCAGTCAGGTGCTTGTCCAGTCTCCTCTTAAAGACCCCCAAGGTAGGGGAGAGCACCACCTCTCTTGGAAGCCCATTCCAGATTCTGGCAACCCTTACCATAAATAAGTTCTTCCTGATGTCCAACCTAAATCTGCTGTCTGTCAGTTTGTGGCCATTGTTCCTCGTTATTCCAAGGGGAGCCCTGGTAAACAGAGCATCTCCAATTTCTTGCTGCCCCCCGGATGAATTTGTAAACAGCCACAAGATCCCCTCTCAGCCTTCTCTTGCAAAGGCTGAAGAGATCCAGGTCCCTCAGTCTCTCCTTGTAGGGCCTTACTTGCAGGCCTCTAACCATATAAATGGCCCTTCTCTGCACCCTCTCAAGGTTATCCACATCTCTTGAAGTGCAGAGCCCAGAACTGGATGCAGTATTCCAACTGCAGCCTGACCAATGCCACATAGAAGGGAAGTATCACCTCCCTGGACCTGTTCATGATGCACTCTGCATGACAGAGTGCATTTAGCTTTACTGATCAACTTGTCACATTGATGGCTCATACTCATCTTGGAGTCAACTATGACTCTGAGATCCCTTTCTGCCACTGTGCTGCTGAGAAGGTCTATAGGTGTGAGAAGGTGCTGCTGAGAACCCTATAGGTGTGTTGGCAATTCCTTCTCCCTAGATGCAGCACTTTGCATTTGTATTTGTTGAACTGCATCCTATTCTTTTCTGCCCACTTTTCCAACCGTCCAGGTCCACCTGGATTTGATCCTTTCCCACTAGTGTGTTTACTTTACCCCATAATTTCGTGTCATCCGCGATTTTGGACAGAATGTTCTCCACGCCCTCATCCAAGTCGCTGATGAAGACACTGAATAGCACAGGTCGAAAAACCGAGCATTGGGGGACCGCACTGTCCGCATCTTTTCACCCTAAAGGACTATGGACTTGCACATAGATATGTATGTACTCAAGTGAGTAATCATCTTTAAAGTCAATAGGACAGCTCCTACAAGTAAAGTCACTTGTCTGTATTTGAAGAACTGGGACCTTGACTAGATAATCGGGCACAGTTATTTTGTGGAGTGATCTTGTGGCCCTTTTTCAGGCAAAATTTTAATTAAATCACTGGGAAGTTTTCTCTAAGGAACAACTGCTGAGAGAAATCTTGTTGCAAGTGTATGTTAATAAAAGAGTGTTATTTAAAATTACTTTTAAAAAATAAAGTTTCAGTCGGAGCTCTCAAATCTGTCATCTGCTAATCTTTAGGGTGCACTAAATTTTGCCATACATCACAAAAATTGACATGCATGAAAAGATGATGCCTGAAGTTATGCCCTAAAAGTAAAATCTAATGTTTAAAGAGACCAAGAACTCACCACTTGTGTTTCTGTTAATCAAGATACCAGTCATGCACATTCAGTCCTTACTATCAGGAGGTGCAAACAGAGATTGGGGGCACAAAACAGGCAAGTGAATATTACCCTATAGAGGGAATCTGACAAAGAATAATTAATTGCCATTTTGAATACTATGTACCTCATTTATTTATAGTATACTGCTACTAAAATGAATTGGATAAAAGTTAGCTCAATGACATTAAAGAAAAGTTACATGGTGGCATGGAGAGAAAGAATTTGATCTTTCAGAACTACTTTAAAACTCACGTGGCACCAGGTACACAGCTGCCCTGCTGCTCCTCTCAGAAAATAACGGGCCAGACCTGCTCTGTAGAACATTTGCTATGGCCGGCAGAGCCATGGCTTCCATGGCACTTCACAGCGGGGGCTTTGCCAGCATTCTGCCAGTCAGATGCCTGGAGCTTTGGCAGAGGGGGAGCTGTCCCTGCACCATGCCACTCCATAGCCAGGTGGCACAGAGATGGAGGTGCCTGGGTCCTAGTGCCTGCCTGTCTCAGACCTGAGCTGGGTCATTCTAGCACCCTGTCAGAAAACACTGCTGACCCCTGGTATATAAAATAATCCCAGTAATCTGATCAGCAGAAATGCAGGAGAACCATGGATATACACCCTAGGGCTCACACAGAGTTCTGATGTTAAACACTACAGCAGTTCTCTTTGTAGGATCAATTGTAGGATTATATTTTTTAAGCTTCAAATTTAGATTTAATTTTTAAGAGAAAAATAATATAAACTCCAATAGGTCCACTATGTATACTGCACATACATATACAGTTTTCAGGGACAGAGAGAGATAGAGATGCATACACATGCATAGAATCTTAACCTGTTACAAGTGTCTATTGAAGACTAGGTCCTACCACATGGAATACAATTTTTTTTTTTATCTAATAAACCTTTTTTTTTTAAGTAAGACTTGCCCTACAGTTTAGAATTTCAGTCTTTTCAGACAGAAAGTGCCCATCCTCCTCCCATACACATTAACTGTGGCATAGCAACATTGTAGAGACTTGTCCCTTAATCAAAAATATAGAATCACTTTATGAAAAATCATAAAATATAATCTTGCATAAAAGCTATTTTGACAACCTAAGAACAAGCTACTGGGCAGCAAATATGGTTGCTTCAGCCTGGCCCCACTAACAAATTCAATTAAGAAAGCAGGGGGATAGTGTGCACAGGCAAACAGTGCAGTAAAACAGGCAGTATGAGTGTGACAGTGACAGGTTACAGTACTATCCAGTCTCTGGAGTGAAGTCAGAGACTCTCCTATGGAACCTCTCTGTGCTTTTAACACTGCTGCAGAGCTTCAGGGAATTCTAATTGTATAAACAGTTATGGGGAAATGAGACAAAGAGCAAACCTATGTCAAGTCAGTGGTGCATGAGATACATATATTTTAGCATTAGCTATTTAGAATATGAATTTCTGGACTAGCACCACAGATGCATTTACCAAAATTCCCCAAAATTAGCTAGTTCCTTTTTTTATTTTCAGTCTGATTATACAACGTTTCCCAAAGCTAAAGCATGTACAGTAGATTACTTTCCCCTGTATTCCATTTAGGTGTTTGTTTTTTTAAAACAAGACATATTCTCCAACATCTATAATATAAATAAAATCCTAACGCTTTAAAAATCTGCCCTTCACACAAGCCTAACAATACATATTTAAATGACTTATTGTACATCTTCATGGTTTTTTTTAAGGCATGGACAATGGCATATGAATGGGAACAGCTTCCAGAAAAGCATTATGTCTTTTTGACAAGGCCAGCCCAAGCACATCACATCAAAGGACTAATCTGAAGCCAGAAATGAGAGAGTGTTGTGACTCGAGAACTTTACCAAAATAAGTTACAACAAAACGGATTTTTTCTTTTTCTTCCCTTTTTCCTTTCTTTTTCAACCCTCTCCCTGCACTGCCCCATCCCATCCCCCATTACTCTTAACTTCTTTTTAAAGCACCGGTTGCAGTTTTGTGTTGTACTACTACTTCAGAATGACTATGGATAATTTATCTGCTTCTTCTGTTCTGCATTTTCAGCGTATGAACATTAAAAGGTTTTTTTTGTCTTTTTTTTGTTTGCTTGGTTTTTTTTTGTGTTTTTTTAATGGCTGCTGCAAAATTAAAAGGATCCAAAAGTGGTCAGGAGCCTGGTCTAATGCACTTTTGAAAGTCCTTTATAAAGATGAATATAAAAAGCAAATGGTAGGTTTTGTGTAGACCCACAAACCACACTTAGCTATAAGAAACATATTGTGCATAGTTATTTTTTTCTTCAGAGAGTGATATGTTTACCAGATCTACATTCTCAGTTTACCAGAGTACTGGGGTTTCTATTTTACTAAAGCCAGGATCCTTTCGTAGTTCCCAATAGGCGTCATTAGAAACCCAGGCTTCTCTTTGATTGGCATCGTTAACTTTTCTGCAAAAGGTTAAAAAAACAAGAAAACAGACAAAAATAAAAAATATGCAAGAGGTCTTAATAAAAATGATTTCATATTTTAAAAGAACAAAGAAAAACAATCTTTTGCCTGTCTTAAAAGTGAAAGATTGTTAAAACATCCTAAAGGTCTAATACTGTCATCTGAGTCATGCAAGTGGACCCCTGCACCCATCTGAAGCCTTGCTGACTGAAACAGCTATAGCATGGAGGGGATCCATTCACGCAGGTCTGGCTTCAGGCTCAGAGGTTTTCATCATTTATGCTGTTTATTTCATTTTTGCACTTTGCTTCTCTTCTACAGTGAAATTCTACCAGGTGGTTTCATCGCAGGGTTTGCATAAACTAACATAAAGGCTCTTAATTTTGGGCTTCCCAGATTTAAAAGAAATATTTAAATTAAAAATCACACCCCCACAAAAATTACAATTTAAAAATATCTTAAACATTTTCTGTTCAATCTGTTTTACAATCTCTTTTTCTGCTGCCATTTTTTTGCCATTTTATAGTTAAACCAGGAAGATTATCTATATAGAAACTTGTATGGCTCTGGCCCATGTCTTTCTTGATTTATGGACAATTAAGGGGATTCAACTGACAAGCCAGTCACTCTCATCAAGCCAGTCATTTGATAAGTAGAAAAATTCCTTTACAATATGTTAAAATGTATCAGACATGGAAAGTATACACAAAGATTTTTCTTGATATGAAACGGCATCCCTATTTTCACTTCTTCATTGCACTATGCTGGGGCCTTCTGTCTTAACATTCAAATGTCCTCTTTGTTTTTCTCATATGTTGATGGACTTACAGTAAGATGCAGGCTTATTACTAAAATGAATTTACTCACTTAAAAAATTTTGGTTTGTATTCAATGTTGTTTTCTTCCATGTACCGCCTTCTACTTCTCTGGAGTTCCTCTATTCTCTGCTTATCAGCTGATGCTGCTTCTACATTTCCTTCTTCCAAAAATCTGTCCAGACAATAATAGATTTGTTAGCAGTTAGATGTTGTTAGCTTCTATAATAGTACCTTATGTAAAAACATTGTCATAATAAGGTTCAGCACAGAAAATAATGCTCACTGTAATTGAAAAGAACAGTGCAATTATGATCTATTTCCTTTCTTCAGCTCTAGGCACCTGGTTTAAGCCCTGGTCCAAAATATGAAAGTTTTTAATTTATACCTTTCTGAAATGCTGTCTCTTTGAGCAGAATTCAAAGTGCCT
This sequence comes from Alligator mississippiensis, assembly GCF_030867095.1. Taxonomy (NCBI): domain Eukaryota; kingdom Metazoa; phylum Chordata; order Crocodylia; family Alligatoridae; genus Alligator; species Alligator mississippiensis. The sequence goes on along the minus strand of NW_026775361.1, from coordinate 62,970 downwards.
TCTTAAGCATCTAAATGGAACTTAGGCAGAGTCTACGTGTCTAAGTTCCAAAGAGCAATTCAAAATGGCACTGCATTATTTATTAGCCACAAAAATCATTTGGTGCCTCTATGCTGGACTGCAAAGTTACCAGTGTATCTACACGATAGCTTAGTCCAGGGGTGCTCAACCCCTGTTTCTTAGGCCAAATCCAAATCCAGCTGTGTAACCATGCCATCCAGCCTGCAGGAATCCCTATGGGTTGGGAAATTTGGCAGCAGGATTGCAGTGGAAGCTCCTTGAAGCTGGATCCAGCCTCTTCCAAGCTGCTGCTGCACAACAGGATCAGGACCAGGCCCACACCCTGCTCATCTGGATTGACCTGGGCTGCTCCCTTCCCCTGCCCCCTCCCCACATGTCCAGATCAGGGCTGGGCCACTCTACTCCCATACCCTTCTCCACATCTGGATCGATTCCAGGCTGCTCCTCCCCCTCCCCACCCACCTATCCAGACTGAGGCCACTCTGGCTCCTTTCCACCTCCCCCATGCATCAGGATTAGAGTTGGGCTGCTCCTTGCCCCCCATTCCTCATGCCTGGATCTTGCACTGCCCCTTCCCCACACATCCAGATTAGGGCTGAGCCATTCCTCACTCTCCTGGATGGCCAGATCAAGCATGGGCTGTGCATCCCCACCTGTGGCCAGACTGGGCCCCCACAGCACTGTGCTAGATTGAGCCTACCACCCGGATCTGGCACCCCTCACTCAACCCATGGAGTGAAAAGGCTGGGTACCACTGGCTTAGTCCATGACAACTCCTTGGACCAGGAGTGTTCTCAGAAGTGATTCAGGTGGAGTGCTTAGGTAGTCAGGAAAAAAAAACACGTCTAACAGCAGGTACCTGTTGGTGGACACTGTTTCCTTGCACTGGAACAGGAAAAGACATTTTACAATGTGTCTTAGCTCATCCAAAGCAATTCTGCCTCTGCCATAAACATTTTTTATGGCACTAGCATATCTGTCTTCTCCCTTTTTTCTGAACTCAGGAAGCATTTCCACTGTAGCATTATACATTCTTTAACAGCAGAATCTACCAATGATCTGGCTCCTGGCACACATTCATTTAAAGGTGCAATGAGATCTGACCCCTAGTCCCAACAATCGTGCCTTCTGCCATTCCACACATGCATGGCAGGAGGTGAGATTTTGGGATCAGGGAGCATATCCAAGTTGCCAATGCAGGGTGAGCTCAGGATTATAATCCTGAGCTCCCCCTGCACTGCAAAACTGAAAACTGAGTGTCCACAGATCCAGGCCTGGAGCCAATTATCACCTACTTGTCGGCTCCAACCACAAGACCACACCAGAGTCTCAAAGTGGTCCTGGTAGTCTGTGGCTGTGGCCAACATTCAGCTGAATGGGTGGCAGCCCCAGACTGTACTGAGATCCCAAGTGAAGATCCTGCTGTAGTCCTACGGCCAGAGTGGACAATCAGCTGATTGTCTGCCCCTGCCCTGCCAAAGGTTTAATTGAAGGTGTCATATGAAAAACATAATGTACAAGATTTTTATGGCTAGTTTGCCACTGTATACCACTTCATATTTATTGCACATTAACACATTAATCATCACATAAATGTAATACGTAGAGGGGGCCTCTGAGACATAAACACACCGTATTGTGCGGATCCGGACAAAATTCAATACTGGTTTCAAACTCTTCCCCTTAGTAGTCAGATATACTAAATATTTAATGAGCTTTCTTGCCTTTGATCTGGCCTAAATCGTGCATCTGTTGCTGGAAGAAGATCTTTTAACGCAGGATCTAACTCATTGAGCTCAATAGCAAACCTTGTAAAACCATAATAACGTTCATAGTTCGTTGGCATGGAGCCTGTATGAACACATGCAAGAAAGAAATATGCTTGTTTTAACAATTGTTATAAACATACACATAAAGCCTCATGAATTTAACAAAGTTACAAATCCAGTAAAATAGTTATATATTCTAATACTTTTAAGTAAAATTAACATGCATCTAATGTTATTTCCTATGTGGAACATATTTTACTTAATATTAATGTTGATAAGATTATACAAGCTTTACTTGCATGATAGATCCAAGACTTTTTAAATCTTCCTCTGCTTTTGTGAAATCTCTGAGAAGTTTTCATTCAAGATGAGCACTTTTGCCTCTTTCCAGAAAAGCATCATTTATAGAATAATTACATTAAAGCAGGGGCGGGCAAAATATGGCTCACTGGCTGGATCCGGCCCACCAAGCACTTTCATTCAGCCTGCAGGGCTGCCCAATAAATTGTGCCCCAGCCCTTCTGCCCACGAGGGTGGAAGCGAGCCACCCACGTGTACACCCACCCCCTAAAATGCCCTATTGCCTTGCTCCCACCCTCGTGGGCTGAAGGGCCCTGCCCGGCCAGCATTCAGCTTCTAGGCAGACCTGCTGTTGCTGCAGCCCCCAGGTACCAGCTCCACTTCCCCGGTCTCCTGCAGGCTCCAGACAGCAGGTAGGGAAGCAGCAGGGCCTGGGATGCAGCTGGTAGGGAGCCCGGAGTGTGGGGCTGGCAGCAGCGCAGAGCTGCGCTTGGGGGAGCAGCATGTGGGTGTGAGGGAAGGCGGGGGGTGTGGGGAACCCACCCACACTCCCTCCATGGGGCAGCAGCAATAGGTGGGGTGCTCAGGGTGCAGCTGCCCGGTGGAGCATGGCTCCGGGCCACACTGTACATTGGGGCAAGGGGCACAGCCTCCCCCGAGCTGTCTGTATTGCCAGTGCTCCCTGACACTCACGTGCAGCTCCTGCACTCACCAGGCACAGGAAGGGAAGCCACACATGCTGGACCCAGGTGCCTTCCCTGTCAGGGCTGGGGCTTCCCCTCCTGAAGCACAGCCCCAGCAGGGAAGGCAATGGGCTCCAGCAGGGACCACCAGCGATAGACCACCCCCACACCACCCCCCTCTCTCACATTCACAGCTCACACACCCACATTCTACCACACACACAGAGCCACACACCCCCATACACCCCCCCCACAGCATACACCCCACCACACACACCATACACTCCCCCACACACCATCCCCCCACCCACTATACACAGACACACACCACACCACCCCCCACACCACATATACACATACCACACAATATACAAAACTCAAAATTTATTTTTAAGTTATTATGCAATCACCTCTATAGACAGTACGCAAACACAAATCATGACAAAAACTACCCAACTGAGTTAGCAGTTTATCAGCATCTCCTTACCTGGCCTCCATATACACTTTGCTGAAGGTGCAACTCCACAGTACAGTCCTTCGTGCCACTTTCCAAAGAGGCGATGCACAACCTTTCCTTCTTGGTCCATGATAACTCCTTGGACTTCATTTGCATTTGAATTCCAGTAATTTAACTGAAATGTAACAAAGCAAAGGATTACAGATCGATTTCCTCATCACATTTTATCACATTAATTTTAAAATACAGTTGTTCTAAATATTACTGTATATGGATATTCAGAGAGAACATCTCCAAGAGACAAAAATTAAAGTTTTTTTTTTCCTTCAAAGCTGAAATATGAATGAGGATGTAACATATTTGAATTTTTCTTTCCAAAATTATCAACAAACCTATAAAGAATTGTCTAGAGACCTGGTAGAGGTCTATAAAGTTTGAAGTATAAATTTGAAGGGCAGGGACTTTTCATGGTAGGTCCTTGTAGAGCACAAGTCATGATTACTGGCACTTATATTAAAATTTACTTCAAATATGTCCTAGTTGCACTGGAACACAGGAAAGAAAATGTTTTTCTGTGACACTACAGTTCTGCATGCCTTGATCTCTAAAACTAAGGAAAACAAAAAGTTCTCTCAAACTTTTTAGCTGGTGGAGTACAATGAAAAATATTTAAATTTACATTATTTTCTATACAGAAAAAATGCACATATAAAATTAAAATGCGTACATATTTGCAAATATTACTGAAGAGATTCCAGATTTTGCATCAAATCTGTCATTTCTCAGTTTACTGTCAATCTACATAAATGTTGAAAACTTAAAATATGAATACTGAGTACTTTGGCAAAAGTATGTTATTACATGGCTTTCATGAGAACTGTTATCTGTTGTGCTGTAAAAAGGTTTGATTATCCTCATTAAACTGTCTGCATATATAAGCACCAGACAGCCTCTTTGCCAGGTGGCTTCCTGCATCTTTTTGGCATCCAAACACCCCATGAAAACTGAAGGATGAGCTTCAAGTGTTTTTTCTCTTCCTATATGACTGAGTTTCTGATTAATTCCAGTTGATAGTATGGAGGAACTCTTGTGCCAAGTCCAGTAAACTACACATGGAAGGTGGAGTACTTCCATCCATAATACCCTGCATTTGCTTTTCTTGATCCTCTTCACAAACATTTCTATTCCTTACACCTTTATTTCTGGGCCAACTATCCAATTCATGAAGCAAGCATTAATGAGTCACTGCTACCTTTGAAATGGGCCTTTTGCACTTGCGTGTCTTTATACCACTGAAAATATATCCTTTATTTCCATTATTTTTAGGAGAAAATTCAGCTTTAAAAAAAAAAAAATCAATCTAGAGTTATATTTCATATATGCCCATCATCAAGACATCTGTATACAGTAAAACAAAGCACCACTGTTTTATGAGATAAGATAATCAGAAAAATTCTAATCCTGTTTAGACTAGCTTGACACCAGATTAACTACAATGAAGTCCACAGAGTTGTTCCTGATATTCATGTTATTAAATAGCAGAATATGGCCACTCATAACATTTAAAATAAAAAAGAGGGATAGGTAGGTGGATGGAAAGACAGACAAACATTTTACTGTTGTATCACAGAAAGTTACCTTGACAAATGTGAGTTTACAAATACAAATACTGCTTTTTGTGTTTCTGATAGTTATTTCTCCATAATGTTCTATCCATCTCCTTCCACTAAGGATGTTATGTATGCAGGTTGTGACTTTGTTCCATGCATAGTGATCTCCATACCTGAGGATAAAGTTATGAAATAAATGGAAATGAAAATTAAGTTGCAACATTACTGACAAAGTGAAATTCAGCCATATTATCATATAAAAAATATCCCTCAAAACTGTTTGAAACAACAGTAAGTTGCTCACTGTAATTAAAGCTTCCATTTTAATTATGACTATTATTTCCTAATGCTAACCCTGAATCAGTTCATATGGGTGACATTCACCCCCATTGCAGCGGTCCAGTGAGCCATGAATGCCTGGCACTGTGTGAATTCTCAAAATGTTGGCCACTTTGTCCCGAATCAATTACTTCAATAGGATTTACTAAAATGTTATACTGTACTGGTGCTATAGTTACAATATATTGCTCTCAGATGCAATGGGAGCAAATATAAGAAAAATGAATCAAAAATGGAAAAAGAAAGTGGACAACAATAGATTAGTGGCATATTGCTCCCAACAGCATTAATAGGAGCACCACTTGCAAGTTAACAGATGCTATTCTTCTGCTCTATTTAGCCCTAGTGAGACCTTACCTAAAGTACTTTGCCCTGTTTGAACACTGCACTTTATGAAGGACAAATTAGAATAAGTCCAGCAAAAAGCAACAAACATGAATAGAGGTTTGAGAAACATGATTTTTAAGGAAAGGCTGGGACTATTTAGTTGGGAGAAGAAGAGAAGACTGAGGGGGTGATTTGATAACAGTCTTCAAATATCCCAGTGATGCTTATAAAGATGATGATGATAGATTATTTTGTTTGTCCAGAGGCAAGGGTGGATCCAGGATTTCCTAGAGGGGTTGCAGGAGCAGCAACCCATGTTGCAGGGGTGGCTGCTTCCCCTGTTCCCAGTTTCCTTCACTCCCCAAAGTGCAAGCAGACTGCTCAGAGGAAGCCTCTGGGGACTTTTAAAAATCCCTAAAGCACGTAAAAATCCTTCCTCCCTTCCCCTTTCAGCTCAGAGGCACACTCCCCTCCTCTTCCCTCACTTCCCCTGACTCCCACTGCTGTCTTCTCCATTGTTTTGGGGGGAAGAAGCTCCAGAGACAGTAGGGTTGAGCCAGGGGCTGGCTCAGCTGGGAAGGGGACAACAGAAACAGGGTGGTGGGAGAGTACTTGGCCTGACACCCTCCCAGGCCACCCTGTCCATCCCTACTGCCACTGTCCCCATCCCCAGCTCAATGAAGGTAGGAACAGCTCTGGTGCTTCCCCACCTTCGGGAGAGCAGAAAAAGGCAGTGGAGGGAGGAAATGGAGGGTGCAGAGGGCTGGTGAGAGGGGATGTCTTTGGGCAGGAAGGGGAAGGGAGAGGATTTTCAGCTGCTTTTGGGACTTCAGAAAGTCCTGGAGGCTCCTACGGTGTAGTGCAATCCAAAAGGGGGGATACAGCTGTGCCACAGCACCCACTCTGGATCCACTTCTGCTCACAAGGGCCAGAACAAGGTGCAATGGTCTAAACTGTGGTAAAAGGATGGATATTAGGAAGAACTTTCCACTATGAGGGTGGTTAAGTATTAGAACTGGCTCCCCAGAGAGGTTGTGGAATCTCCATCCTTGATAGTTTTTAAAATCAGGTTAGACAAACACTTGGCTGCAATGATTTAATCATGGATGATCCTGACTTGAGCAGAAGCGATGGACCAGATCACTGAGGACCACCCTTTTTGGCAGGTGTGCCACAAATTAAGGCCTGTATTCGCCTCATATGCCACCCCAAATTAGACAGCTTCCAGAGGTCCCTTCCAGTTCTACTTCAGCGTGATTTTAACTCTTATAACATGGGAGATTTGAGCAGGTAGTTAATATCTTGCCTGTTACTATGTTTCTGAGGTCTGTACACTTAATTACAAACCATTCAGAAGGAAGCAGTATAACCCAACATTAAACAAAGGAAACAAGACAGTAGCTTACTTTGGAAGAGTCACATTCAGTGCTCCAACTGGAAGAATTTCCATCGATTTCCCCCAGAACTTATTTTTCCATCTGATATCTAAATGAGAGTGGAAACTTTACAAAATTACAAAAAAACCCAAACTTTATTTGCACTGATTTATGGTATACCAGATCAATCTATGCTAGACCCGTTTTGAACAGAACAGTAGCCTGATCTGGAGAAAAGGGTTATACCAGATGAAAATCAGTCCTCCAACCAGTCAGAGAAACTAATACAGAAAAGCTAATACAGGTCTTAAAGTTTTTACACAAATAACACTGGCGATTATCATAATGCATCAGCTCATTTTAACACAAAGTGAAACACTTCAATACAGCAGTCAGCACCAACTTAACATTAAAAAAAAAAACACATTTAAAGTCCCAGATGGAAAACACACTAACATTTTTAGATGATAATTTTTATTTACATAAAATTGGATCTTTGTCCATTGAATTACAATATTTACCTTGCCAAAACACAAAATTCTTTGATTCACAGTGACAGGCAGAAATGGGTGGATGGTGGCTAACCTGAAAAAAAAAATAATGGAAGCGAAGAGTGGTTTAACACATACACAAAAAAGCTTTAGAATCAATACAACTACTATTTATGTAAAAGTTAAAACTAGAGGTACACCGATAGAGATGTTTTGGGCTGATATTGACAGCTGATTTTTAAAGAGGCTTATCAGCCAATACTGATCTGATTTCCAATACCCAGCGCAGCAGTTTGCAGAGCAGCATCCAGCTGGTATGTCTGTTGTGGTGAAAAGGGAGGAGGGAGGGAAGAGGGGGGCAGATTGAGTCCCCTGCGGTGAGGGAGGGAGTAGGGCTGGGGCAGACACTGCCCAGCCAGGGTGAGGCAGGGCATGGGAAAAAGCTGAGGCTCATCCAGGTGGTGTGGGGAGAGGGGGGAAGCACCTGCTGCTTCATGGGCCAGTGCTGGGAGGGGAGCTATGGGAGGGGCTGCAGCCACTCCAAAATTCACCATAGCCCCCCCCAACCTCCCCTCCTAATGCTGCCGCCCACCTTGCCCTGAGCACAGCCTGGCCCAGACCCTGCTTCGGCCCCAGCCCACAGCAGCAGCCTGTCCCACCCCAGCCCCACACAGATCTGGGGGCACATGCTCCCCATACACTCCATGGGTGCGCACAGCTGCAGGAACAGATCCCACCCCCAATGCCACCCAGACAAGTTGTGGCTCTGTCCCACATCCCGTCCCACTCTGGCTGGGCAGTGCCTGCCCCAGCCCCAGCCCCACTCCCTCCCTCCCTCACCGCAGGGGCCTCAATCTGCCCCCTTCATATCCCTTCCCTCTGCCCTCCCCTTCCACAACAACAGATTTACCAGCTGGACGCAGCTCTCCAAGCTGCCAGGCTGTGCTCCTTGACACCTATGTGCTGTGGCTGCAGCTGTGCGCATGCACGGGGTGTTTACTGGCCAATTTCTGATACAATTTTCTTTATACAAGTGCTGATCTGATATCGGACCAATGCATTGGTGCACCTCTAGTAAAGAGTGTTCAATAGTGTATATTGTTAGAAGAAACAACTAAACAAAGAACCTCAACATGATATTCTGACACTTTAAAGGAGATGGTTTATATGAATCCCTTTTGCTATACACACACACACGTATATATATTACACACACATATGTATACATGTACTGGCATTCAATAAATTTTTCAGTAGCAAACTTTCACTAGAAAATTAGGTCACTTTTGTAAAGAAATCAAAATCTATTTCTAAACTTTCTTTAGCAGTTACTTAGAAATAGATATTACCTGCTCTGAAAAAAATCGAAATCCTTTATCTTCTCTAATACATTCATAAGTCTCACCAAGCACTGGATTAAATGGCTTGCTTCCTGCTCTGAAGTAAGTGGAAGCATATCCGGAAGCTGCAAAGGCAGCTATAAGAACCTGTTAAAGAAAACAAAGAAGAGAAAATAATTGAAGATCCTTTAAGGTGTTCTCCCACATTGTTTAAGCATCAATGTGAATAATTTTTCCATTTAAAAGTACTTAATTTCCCTCTCATTTGGAAACAGTTTGTTTACTGTATGTATTTTACTTGTTTGTATTTTACTTGTTTACATGTTTGTATTTTAACAGTTACATATTGATAGAAAGCTGTCAATGTACCTAAAAGTAATGGAGGGGAAAAAAAAGCCTACAGCTTTCTATTTTCATGGTTTCTGGGCACTATACAAAATGCGAAACAATACAAAAGAATCAGGCTTCTTTCCTTAGCACTTGTTTAATAGCAGAAATTATGTTAGCTGACCTCTTCTGTACCAGTACTGTGACTTTTTGGTCAGCACTTACAAAAAGACTCATCTGAAAGTATTCAAGGCAACGTTTTGCTTGTATAATATTATGATTGTTTAATTGCAGATATCGCACTAGACAGCAGAATAAATTGCATCTGTTATCTTCTTTCTAAGATGTATAACAATGACAACTGCTTTATCCAAATATCCATTTTGAACTCGCCCAAGCCTGGATGAAGAATTGTTTTTTAGCATGCAGACGTCAAGCAGGGACATTAGAAGATCCAATGCCAGGTTAATCAAAAACTTCACAGCTATAGCCTTGTCTGCCAGAAAGCCATCAATAGTATTACTCTCTCCTTCCTAGTTTCTGTATGTTCTTGAGAAGTGGTGACTGCAGTAGGAAGGCACAGAGCACAGATACTGCTTGTGTGCAATCGGGTTGGAGTATTGCTGTAGACATGATGGTCCAGGATATGTATTCTTTTGTTTTTTGTGATATCTTTCATTTGGACCAACTGTATAGTTGGGGGAGAGAGAGCAGGACTTTGGGAACCATAATGTCATCAGTACCCAGATGATTTATCTGAAGTCTCCTGGCTTCCTAATCCTTGGAGAGAGAGTCTCACCAAAGTCCTGTGTGGGATTCCACATGATAGTCCTGGGAAGAATAAGTGAAAATCTGAGCCCTCGCATATGTGAAGTTGTGCTGTACTAAACTCCTTACCATGCGTTCGTAGGGGTCATCTGTTTCAGCAGCCTTGTCCAAGAGTTCACTGTATTCTAGTTCTTCACAAAGATGTTGCAAAGTATTGAGAGGTTCATTGAGCTCAACTGGCATGGACACTTTGGAGAGATCTTTACCAATATTATTTCTTAAAATATTCCACAGATTGATGTTACTGGTATCAGGACTGGGAGCTGGAAGACAAGTCCGTCGTCCATTCCTGAAGGCGCCTCCTGTCAGCTCACCATTGAGAACTGGAGGGAAAGTATATTACTGCATTGAAATAGCATTTTGAAAATAGTAAAATTCATTCATGGGACCAAAGTCACCACTGATGTAAGCAGATGCAATCTTACTATTATCAGCTGAGCTGTGTTTGCTTACACCTTCGGTAAATTTGGTTCATGATATGAAACAACATCAATTATTAGTCTTTTAAAAATATGGTGTTTACTTTGTCGGGATATGTTGTCAGTGACACTGGTATTGTCCTCAGATATGTTATCACTCACATCACTGATGTAAGATTCATCATCAGAAGCCTAAGGAAGAAAATAAATAAAAAATATCAAGTGTATAGTAAACACATGTAAGTTAGGCAAGAATATAATTAGAAAAACAAACGTTCAAAGAAAGTATCTCCAGCTTGGCAGATTTTAAACTAGATCTACCACCTGTATTTCAGTTTGCACATACAAAGAAACAAGCTCTAATAGCATAAAAAGAAGTGTTATATTCACTTTATTGTCCTAAATTCCAAATAACATAGACAAAAACCATTCAACCTCATTTTACCTAATACTCCAAATTAGATTCCCTCTTTACCCTCAGTTGGTCTGAGTCAAATCCCATCAAAGTTTCTCCCAGAGAGCAGATGGAGAGAAGAAATCCATGGCAGATGTTAGCCATGTTACTTAATGAATTACTAACGGAGCAAAAAATGCTGAAGTGATGAGTAATTTAAGAATGTATAAAAGATAAGAGAATAAAAGCTCATTAACTTCAGTGGGATTCAGTTCAAGCCAACCAGGCGAAGAGAGAGAAAACACCAATACACTTCATTTACACTTGTGTATGTGCCTCTCTCTCAGACTTCTACAACTTTCTCTTATGGTATGGACAACCATACCCTTTAATCACTTTGAAAATGGAAAGGAGACACTCAGGAGCATGCAAGAAACTCCGAGGTGCATGATACAAGCTGGGTAAATCACTGTAACTTTAAACCTGAACCAAACCAAGTTAAAGCTGTAACAATTTTGTTACATTTGTAACTCTATAGAATCATGAAGATGTAACAGTTACATCATAACAGCTTACATCCCTGCCATTTTTCATGTCTGTTTATACCCTTATCTGAATCTCTGATTAGAGATAGAACTATTGATACACAGCTAAAAGGTCTGGAATTTGCTTTCCCTGTTAAACCATCACAGCCCAAATGTGTTGACTTTAAGAGCAGAGAACAACTTATTCACTCCATTTTTTATTTACCCAAAATGATCAATCTTATGGAATGAAATGTGTTTTGGGAGCTTTGTTTTCATTTAATTTGACATTAGAACAAAGTGTATTTTTTTCAAATGTAGCATGCAGTTATTAAGAGTTTTGTACCCTGGTAGATTCTGTGCACTGAAAAAAATGAATACAAAAGAATTACTTCTGTCTTTTTAAATACCTATTGTTAACAACATGTGGATGATCACAGGAACTTTAAAATCAATACTTTAATCCAATTCGTAAATTATTTGATCCAAGATTTTTTTTCTTTCATTTTAAGTTACCACTGTCGCTGTTTCAGGGCTACCGTGCTTCCTTCATACACTTGTGCAATTAGAAACTTTTATATCTTCACTGAATCGATAAGGAAACACTAGTCCTTTTAGCAGGAAAGAGGTGCAAAGAGGTGATGTTAGATTAATATATATGTAATGTCTTCTGTTTTAACACCGGAACAGAACTCGCCTGATTTTATTCTAGTGAGTTTTACTTTCCGACTCTCATGAAAATGCACAATACCATGCAGTTTGCACTGCAAACACAACAGGAGAATGTTAATGTTTTGAAAAAGGAGATGTAAGACTCAATTCTGCAGGGTTGCTCTGTAAGAAGACCTGCAAGAGCAAGAGCTGTACCTACTGCAAGGAAGGTGTTTAAATCTGTTTTAAATTGATTCAAATTATTAATTTTGGGTTTAAGGTAGCAGCTATGGAAGAATCCACCTCAAGGAATTTGCCTGAAAAAAGGACTTGATAGAAAAGGATATTGATGCTCTTCATCAATGTGAATACAAACTGTAGTCGTAAGTGTTGAGGAGGTCACTAACATGTTATTTAGAAAGTTAAGTGTTTCAATTACAAGTTCTGCAAGAGCATTTATAGAAGGGTGTAATTAGCAACACATGATTATTCAAGAAGACAGCAGAAAGATTAGGGAAACTGGATAGCACAAATAATAGAAACACAAAATACGTTCCACATGTCACTTACACAAGAGGTAGTGAATTCTGCAGTGCAAACCCACATAATTCAATGTCAAAGCCCTGTTCAGGCAAATGAAAAAACTGGAGTTGGAGATTGTAGCTTTATTCTTAACTGTACTTAACTGCTTAAATTTGGATCAGCTCGAATGAGTGCCCAGGTCAGATATTTCCCCCAAATGACTTATCATCTTAAATCAATGGATCTTTTCCTTAAGATTCAATTTTCTAATAAGGACATACAACAAAATGTACTGTACTACTACACAATGATTCAAACTTTCCACGGTGCTCTCCATGAATTTCTCTTCCACAGATAGAAACATTTCCTAATTAGGTTGAAAATGTCATTTGGCAGTTGTAGTTTTCTGCTACTTGGTCTCAGAAGATTGCCAACTAGAAGGACATGACCCAGTACAATGACCTACCTCATTTTCTGAAGAGCTTGCTGATATAAGTACTTCCTGTGCATCAAAGAATTCAGAGACAGATTCAGACATAGAGAGCCTGCTCTCATTAGAAACTTGTTGGTTCAATGGGAGACTAACATGGATTTGTTCACCAGTCTGTAAACAAAATAAACACCAGGATATAAGATGTTATTTCTAGTTGAGCAGAACTATAAATCAGAAAGAGACAGTTTAGAAAAAAATAACACAAAGACCTTTTACTTGGGCCAACATTTCCCTAGATACTCGAGTACAGTTAACAAAAGAGACTGGGACTATTACACAATTAAATACAATCTGAATAATTACACAGCTGTAAAAATATGTTCCTTCATTTGAACCATATTCAACAGTAGTTATATGCAAGCTTCAGCAATGTAAATACTCATGAATCTGGATACTGCATCCAAAGAGACACCCTTTGTACCCTCTGTTATGCAGTTCCAAACCAATCTCAACCATGAACTCTAGATAAAGAGATTCCTGGGAAGGAGAAATCTTTTACAATATATAATTTTTCTCAGTACTGAAACTAGCTTTGATACACATACCAAAACAAAAAACCCTTATAAAATTGGGTAGTTATTTTTAATTATTATTCTCAACGCAAGGCCTCATTTCTGTAGTGATAATCACTTGATGTGCAATTATGATCAGAAGAGTGAGTACGGAAGTTTCTTATTCCATGTGCTTATTCCCTGGGTATGCTTCAAATCTTATTCATAATTGATGCCAAAACTGGAGCCAGCAGAGCTAAAGGGAAGGAGTTAGTTATGACTTCAATCAAAACAATTGTATAATAAGGGACAGACTATTATCCATCATCAGAAAACCCATGATAGATGTAAAAACTATTCAAGATGTATGCCTTAAATCACTTCATACTGGGCAAGGAGAGTGTAAGGTGTTGCTTCACTATGGCATGAATAAGAAGTCCTGTCCCAGACTCTTTGGAGACCTATTAAGATACATGTGGCCAACATGGTCTCTGAAGAAGATTCCCCATGCTGTGTAACTACCCAACCCCTACTCCGCAACCCTCTGGCACTAGGAGTCCTTTGAAGTCATGCTGCCAAGGCTTCCTTTACAACCAGTTGCCATCAAACTTCCTCTTAAAGGAGCTTTTCCCAGGCTGGAAAGACTACAGATTCTCCCATGCACAAACTACAGAAGTGCATATATGGTGTCCAGGACAAAAGCTTGCAGATTTGGGCCTACAAGCTGACTCCAAATTAAAATTCATGACTTACAGCATTTGATGGCTTATCACCACAGAAAAAGCTAGTTTTTTAGTGCTGTTTTATTAGCAAGCCATTAAAGTTTTAAGTTTCTTAATAAGCTAGAATTTTTTGGTTCTAATTAGTACAAGATAACAGAGCCTAAGACAGGTACTAAAAATATCAAAATAAATGAAACATTAAATATTTATTTCTGTTCCTGAGTCAACTTGATTAAAAAAATACTCTAGAGTGTATTTCCAGATGAGTAGCCTACCTTCTGTGGACACAAATGTCACCTGCTCAATGAATTGCTGAAACAAGTCTGAATAGTTGGGAGTAAAGCCGCTAACATTTCTGTATATTGTTATGGTTGCTGTTTTAGGGGGCTTTTTTTGCAGAAACAATTGAGTGTACACAGAGTATGGATTGTATTATAGCATGATCAGGAGGATTCATATTCGGAGCCTTAAACTTTTACAATTCAATGTAAGCAGGCCCCAGCTTACAAACTCCGTAGAATCAGATGATCAGATGCTTTTATACCAAAGCCTGCAGAAATAACTAAATAATGTCAATGATAACCAACAAAATAAAATAATCGGAGAAAAAGTCTCTGTTAAATTTTCACTCCAGACTATTATGCTTTGAAACTGCTGCATATGGCATCTCCAGATTTCCACCATGCTGAGCTCCTGTAAAATTCCATTTTTCCAAAAATAAACAAGAAAAATTAAGAACATTTCCTCCCTTTTTAATTCTTGGGAAAAAATTAGGAGGCAAATTGCATGTTAATTGAAATAGCTGATGCATAAAAAAAAAAAAAAAAACACGTTTCTGAATGGAAATGACCAATACAAAACATGGTGAAATACACACACCAGTAGCAGTGATGGAGAGTGACAACGTAAATTTATAACATATGTCTACCTACATTCAAATCTTCTCTTCTTGTAAGCCAAGGTGAATTGTCATTGATATAAATGCTCTTTGTTGACTGAGGACAGGGAACCAGGAAGGATCAAATCTTGCAAAGGCTTAATACCACTATGATGCTTACTTTGGCTAGGGACTGACATTCAAGAAGCCGGAGCCTGAATTGATTCAGTCTTTGAAGATTACGCTAACCCACCTAGACTGAACCAGGTTGCAACCGTAGAGACATTCCCTCTGGACCGAGGAAATGCAAGCACATGCCTGCAGCCACTCAGGCCAGGAGCCGGGGGGGGAGGGGGGGGCACTAGAGCAGCCCTCAGCTGCAGAGAAGCTGCGATGGGGGGGCATGGCCAGGCCCGGCGGTAGCCTGAAGTGAACAGGTCAGGGAGGGGGTTGAATTAATACATGTCCCATGGACTGGAGCCAGGGTCCACCAGGCACTCCCCACCCTCACTGCTGCAGTGGCAGGGGCACAGCCAGATGCTGGCCGGCATGGCATGCTGAGGCAGAGGGGGCAGGGAGGTGGGTAATTCCCCCTCTGCCCCCGGTGGACTGCAGTGGGTTCTGCCCAATCTGATGGCCACTCACTCCCTGCATGGGGCAAGTGGCAAGATAAGCCCCCTCCTGCCCACTCTGCCAGATGCCAGAGGGAGGGAGGAATAACTCCTCTCCCTGCCCCACTGCCTAAGGGGCCATGCCAGCTGGACTCTGATCGCACCCGTACCCTGCCACTGAAGCTGCAAGTGAGGAGTGACCATGGCCCCTGCCATGGTGTCTGAGGAGCACGAGCCTCTTCTTGGTGGGAGGGCCACAAGCTGGGGTCAGAGCTGCTACAGACTGTGCTCGGAGGGGACCATAGCCCCCCAAAACCCACCAGCACTGCTACTCCCCTCCGCATAGTCTGCAGCAGCTTTTGTCGCCTTGAAGTTACGGCCCCCTGCTGAGAAGAGACTTGCGCTCTGGGACTCCATGACAGGGACTGCTCCCCCTGTCACTGCTCCACTGGCAGGGCAGAACAGGGCAGGGGCAGAGCCTGGCCGGCACAAACCCTTGGGCGGGGAGAGCAGGCAGGGAGTGGGGTTCCCTCCTGCATCTGGCAGAGGGGGCAAGAGAGGGCTTATCCTGCTATTTGCCCGATGCATGGAGCAAGTAGCAGGAGTCAGGGCAGGCAGGCCTCAATGTGGTTTCCCAGGAGCAGAGGGGGGAAAAACCCAGCTCCCTGCCCTCTCCCCCTGCCTATGGGGCCATTCCAACCAGCCATTGGAGTGCCCTGCCCCTGCCCTGCCATTGGAGTGGTGAGGGGGGAGCAACCATGATGGGGGCATTAGCCCCTGTCATGTTGTCCTGCATGAAAGCCTCTTCCCAGTAGGGGGGGGGGCCACACTGTGATGTGGGGAAAGCTGCTGTGGACTATGTGGGGGGAGTGGCAGGGCAGCAGTGCTAGGGGAATTTGGGGTGCTATGGCCCCCTCCAAGCCCTGTTGCCACCACTCACCCCTCACAGTCCGTGGCAGCTCAGACCCCCACTTGTGGTGCCCCCCACCAGGAAGAGGCTCATGCTCCCCCAGACACCATGGAAGGGGCTGCTCCCCTGTCAGGGCCCTGCCCCCTCGCCACTGCAGTGGTAGGGCAGGGGTGCGACCAGAACCTGGTCAGCACGGCCCCTTAGGCGAGGGGGAGGGAGAGGGGTTATTTCTCCCTTCAGCGTCTGGTGGAGGCAGCAGGAGTGGGCTCATCCCACCGCTTGCCCCAGGCAGGGAGCGAGCAGCGGTGGCAGTTGGGGCAGACAGGCCCCGCTGCGGTCTCCTAGGGGCATAAGGAAGAATAACCCTCCTCCCTACCTCCCCCACCCCCTGGGGTCCACGCTGGCCGGCATCTGGCCATGGCCCTGCGGCTGCAGCAGTGAATGGGGAGTGCCAGATGGACCTCAGTTTGGGTCCATGGGACAGGGATGGGGGAATTAAACCCCTACCCTGGCCAGTTCACTCCAGACTACTGTCAGGGCTGGCCACACCCCCACTGCTGGAGCAGCCAGCGGAGAAATGCAGGTCTGTGCTGGTGAGACAGGGGAGAGAGGGGGGAAATGAACCTCTTCCCTGCTCCCTTCCAGAGCCATGGTCTGGCCAGGCCCCCACCCCTGCCTGTCCCTGCTATGACTGGGGAGCAGAGGGGTGGGACCAGCCCTGCTCCACTGGAGCAGAGAGCAGAGTCCAGAGAGCATGCTGGGGGCTCTGGTTTAACTTAAACCAGGAAGGGGTCTGGGACAGAAGCTGCATAAACCGGTTTGAGCTTAATCAGTTAAGTCTGATACTACATTCAAGCAGGTTTATCTCAAACCAGTTTCAGCCATTCTGAAACTCATTTATGTGCACTGAAATTATTTTCTGTTACAGGTTTAAGCCAGTATCTGATCACTTAAATCGGTTTATGTGTAATGTCTGTCCCTAGCCTTCATAAAATGATCCTCCTGACTTCAATGTGACCACTCAGTAGTAAGCAACAGGCCCTATAAGCTCTCATACACTAAACTGTTTCTACCGCTTCTGCAAGAAACCAAGATACAGTAGTTTTCAGCTACTTGTCTGGTTATATACGAATACAATAGAACCTCACTAATTCCCACTTCAATAATCCACTCACCCAATAATTCATATTTAAAATCTGTGGTCTTTTCCTGCTTCTCTGCAGAGATTCAAGAACAGAGCTCTCCAGTGAGATCTAACATTGGTAAAACTTCACTGACCTCACTAGTGATACTATAGAATCTATACTCCATACTTTTCATGTAGTCATGTGCTTTTCACTTACTTGTCTGTTTTCAAGATTTAATAATTTGCAAAGGGTCTCTCAGTTATTAGTGAGAATTAGCAAGGTTTGATTGTACTCTAAATCCATTAAAGGCCAAAATCTTACCTCATCAGGACTAGGGATAATATTTACACTGACAACCTGATCACAAATAACAGACTCTGAATGTATTCTGTTCAAGCGACTCCTTAGTTCAGCATTCTGGTTGAGAGCCTTAAAATAAAAATTGGACATTTAATTTCAAATTAAAAAGCAAGCATAAAACAAAGCAAGCACAAAGCGTCTGAGCTATATATTTTCCAGAGGTTGCCTAATGAATTACAGTATCTCCTTAGCTGTATTTTTATAAAACGATCCATTTGTAGATCTTTCAAACCATTCAAACCATCAGGTATCCAAGTTTTTACTTTGTTTTTCTTTCTTTCTTTGAACCATGATTCTTTTTTCATAATAAAACAGTAATATTCTGCCCTTTCTAACATTTGCCTAGCTCAAAGCATTTGACAGAAATGTCAGTAGACTATGCACATTTTGGAAAAAGGAAGTAAATGCAGTATGGAAGAATGAAACTAAATCATACTACTACAACGAAATCTCCAAATGCCAAAAGAGGTAATGCTTATATTGCAGCTGAGGTACATACTGAACTACCACTCTGAAGAGTCAGCCAAAGGGAACAGCTAACTCTCAAGCAAAAAGACAGAAGTGTTGTGATAACATTTTTAATTTGTGCACAGCAAGTCACAGTTGCAAAACACACACAGAAGAACACAAGGTGAGCAAAGTCCTTTACTTTAGACAGATTCTTAATCCACGGGGAATACAATCTAAATAGACAGTGAGCATGTCTACACAAGATGATATGTAGCCATAGTGATGAGCTATGGCGATATAGCTTGTTACTATGGTGACATAGAGGTAGTGGGCACAAATCATGACACAGCATCTAAAAATAACCATGTGCTGTCAGGACTGCACAGTACCGGTGGGTACTACATCAAGTAGTAAATGACTGTGCAGTATCAAATGTGCAGTCAGAGGCACATATAGATGTGCCCAGTAAGTAGACAAAGGGTGCGTCCAGATGAGCGCAGTTGTGCAGTATGTGGTGCTGCAAACATGTCTGCAGTGCCACATACCGCACAGTATGGTGTTCTGCAAGGGCGCACTGTTCAAGCATAGGCTGCTCCTGTTTTTTTTCCTGTGGAAAAAAAGACCAGAGCAGCACATGCTTGGGCAGCATGCGCTGCTGAAAAGCAGAGCCGAGCTGCCCAGAGCTGTGCGATGGCTGCCAGCCAGGCTCCATCCAGCAGGACTGCTGGAGCTGCAGCCCCGGGAGGCCCCCAGGACCCCAGGTAAGGCTCCTGGGGCTAGCACAGTGCTGGTCTCAGCCTCCCCTACTGCTCCCAGGGGAACTTGCGCACATGGCACGGGCATTCCCCAGGGACAAGTAGCGTCAGTGCAACATGCACTGCCGCTACTTGTCCCCGGGGAACTAAGCGTCCATGCATGTCTGGACGCATCCAAAGAGTGCATACAAGCATTACATTTAGATTGCCCTAACCAAGCTTAGGGTGATCCTAAATGCCTCAGTATGCAAGCATTCATGGGGCTTAGGTCACCCAAAAAATGAAGTGCCATATTTAAAGTTGATTCCTGTCAGATTAGAGCTAACTTTGGATCAGTGTGGGTTACCCTGAACTAAAATGGGTTAACCTGACATAATGAATGTGTGCACACATCCCCAGCAAAACCCAGGGGCTGGGAAAGAGCAGCCACTCTCCACAGCCTTGGGGCCACACTTATTTCACTACTCCCCATCTCCCCCAAGGACCCTGACCAGACTATTTTCCCCTCTGATTGGGCACCCCTGCCCAGATATGACTGTACCCCTCCCCAAACCCACCACCCTGCACTCCCCCTCCCACTTGCCTCCAGCTGCCTGTGTGCCGCTCCCTATGTCCAGAACAGTACAGATGTGTTAGCACCGCACTGTCTGATTCAATAATTTAACTGCATAGACATGTTCCTGGTATATGAATCTGAGCTGCTCTCTAGTGTCCCAAACAGAGGTCGATTTTTTCAGTAAGCACAATTTTTTCAAAAAAGGTTCAATGGAATTTGAGTGATGCAACATTAGTACTAGTTGTATATGATTTGTTGCCATTGTTGTTTTCTATTTCCAACATTTTGTTATGCTGTAACTAAACAAAACAAAAGGAATACAGATATGTATATTTTAAAGGATCAAATGAATGATGGACTGTATTTTCTACAAGTTCCTACAACTGTGTTTTCCTTATGATGAGAATTCCCAGGATCTCTTAACTAAATCATATTAGCTCCTGATAATTAGCGCGCGTCAAGTCTCTTGTGAACTGTGATATATGCTTTTAATTTTAACAGTGTTCCACTGAACAATATTTGATATTTTAACATGGGGATCCATTTATCTCACATTTTGCAATGAATGCAGATTTACCAAAACATACTCCTTGTCCTGGACTTTGTACAACAGCAGCCGTTCTATAATATTACACCTCTTTGCACATTTTTGTCTCTTACAATGTCCCTTGTTTATGGCCTTTCCAATTCCCTAACTCTTAAAACTCTAGTAAACGATCTCCATTTGTGCCCGTCTTATTGCACATTCAGCAAAAAACAACCACAAAACCCCACATTTAGACATCTCTACCAGCTCATTTATTTCAATAATTATTTTAAAATTACTCACCTTATTACAAATAGCCCTATTCCAGCTTTCCTCAAATACCTTCTCACGTTGCTACTCTCCCATTCTATTTCCTTGTCTAGAACTGGCTTCATCTCAGTTTCTACAGTACAGCATGGTCTACTTGTATCCATGTCTCAATTACTGTTTCTCATTTCAAATATCAGATAAAATATATATTTCCTCTACTACATGTACTTCTTTGATTTCTTTCCAAGCAGGCTACACCTTTTTATTCCAGTTTTGTCTCCCCACACTTCTCAAAATTGACAACTCAGATATGCATCAAAACAAGTTACAATCATTCTTCTGAAACACCACTGTGGCCAACAAGAAAGATAAACTTTCAACTTGACTGTGGCCACGTCCGTCTCTGACACTATTCGATGATGACTGCTATTTTCTTCCTAACAGTCAACAGACAACAAGAATCTCTTTCTGCACTGAAGTCAATAGGAATAGCACTGGAGTTAGCAATGTTAAGAACAATTCTCATTAAAAAAAACAAAACAAAACAAAACAGTGTATTTTAACTTAATTTGCAGCTCCTTTAAAATCACCAGCCAGCTTTCAAGACTTTCAATTAAGATAAATTATGTCCACTTTCCAAAGAAAATGCACTTCTCTGATCACTAGCCTTTTACCCTCACTCTTTTGGTTTTTACTTTCACACTAGACCAGAGATTCTAAAAATCTTATGGGACAGCTCCCCTCCACCAGTACCTAAGTTTCTTTTCACTGATCTAGCCAGAACCCTCCTTCATATTTAGCAATATAAGATCAGAGCTGCTATGACTCCCAGGCTAAGAACCCAGCCTTCTTCTCCTCTACATGTGTATTTCAGGGCTCGTAACTACTCCGCTATAGGACAGTACTTATCACAGACAGTACAATCCTACAGAAGAGTTCATTCATTTACTGTGTCCTTATATGGGCACATGTGTAAATAGTGACACTTTACTGTTGAGCTAATTTGTCAGCTCCAAGGTAAAATGCACATGTAGATGCACCCAATATGAAGGAATCCTTTTATAGAACAGATTGTTGTTTAATACCTGGAAATTATCATTTGAAAAAGCTATATAAATTCCCTGTGGCTTGCAATTTGGCATATAACAGCACTTTAAAAAATATTCATTGTCCAGGTTTCAAAGCAATGAAGAATTTTTGGGCATGCTGTGTCTGTCTGTTTTAGAAATGTGTTTTGTTGCCCTCCATGATAGTATCAGAGAACTCTGCATGTTAATTACATTGCCAACAGACAAGTCTCTAGTAGATTTCAAGGTGTCTTTGTCTCTTCTTTCTTTTCAGGGGCCAGAAAAACTTTACTTTGACTTTTTCAATGTAAGTGGGGGGGGGGTTTACGTATGGGTTTTCTGGAGAAAGGAGCAGGGAAGTGGGGGACAGCAGAACCAGAAAAGGAAAGGGAACAAGGTTTGTTCTGAATTCTGGTCATAGTGAAAAAACGACGGTGGGCTTTCACTCTACCAATAGTAAGAACAACTGCCCTGACCTCCTGCATGACAAAAATGGAAGTACAAACAATACCTGAAATGGAGCTATAAACAGAAAATCACTGACACTGTTACATTAAGGGGAAACACAAGACAAATATACACACACTCAGGATGCAAGGGGGTATATTCTCCAAGTGCATCCATATACCCTATTCAGACCAAACTGATACATTTGGAGTGTGTTCACTCTTATTCAAAGAATACACTAATGCCAATGGAATTCAATTGACAGCTAATATTTGTTATCGTTTTTTAAGAATTAACCAAACCTAGTTTATATCTGTGCATACATATATATATATATATATATATATAGCATGTTCTATAAAAAGAGATATACACAAAAGGGTTGAACTCAGGGTTACAGTATGTTGTGCACTGCTGCCTCTTTTCCCACAACATGAATTGCCAGTTACTTGAGAGATGACCTGTATATATATGTAAGAGATCACCACTAGGACTTGGAATCTAATTTCATTTCCATGTTCTCTCCACCAGCCACAAGTTTACTCCTTTATAACTATGACTTTTAGATAGATGTCTATATTCTTTAAACTAAAGTTACAGGCCATCAATCCATTTCACATTTTAAAAAAACCTTTTAAAAGTTGCAATTGGTTTGAGTTAGACATAGATCAGTGATCAAGATAAGCAGCACTTTCTCTACCTTCTCTTGTCTTCTTATCTTTATTTAGAACAATTACTTGGTTATAGTTAGGAAATCATGTGTAAATTTAGGTAGATTATTTGTTTTTAAGTTTACACATACTTAAAAAACAAACAAACAAAAAATGAACAGATCTAATGCTCCCTGACAGTCCATTTTCCTTCAGACCAGTGGAAACAGCCAGAAAAGTCCTTCAAGGACTATCCAAACTATCATTAGGGCTCTCTGACCATGAATTCAAAGTGTGGGATTATTTTGCAACCTGAGAAACTATGTCAGAAGGAACTTGCTTTCCTATCCCTGCATTACAAAACTTAACCTGCTTTTAGAATGGTATCTTTGTTCAAGTGTAATGCCTAATAACCTGAGAAGAATTCAAGGTAAGGTTTGTAATCAGTATTGGCCAAACTGTTGTCTTCTACTGAAGCCAATGTAAAGTTCCCTTTAATAGGAATAGAAGTTGGCCAACATAGAGTGTTTTTTCAAGAATACTACCTTTAAGTTATACATGCAATAGGTGGTAAAACTCAAACAATTACACTTTTTAATATATGTTTATGGAAGGGCTTGAACTGCAGAAAGTCTAATCTCTGCATTTTAAAATATGTTGTCAATGATAATTTTTGCAGTTCAAATCATGAGTAACAGAGTAACAAGTTAATGGTATTCTCATCAGTTTTAAATTAATTTAGGAAAACTGAAAAATCTCTTTGAATAGGCTGAACATGTCTTTAATTGTTTCTAATATTTATCTTGTTCTTATATAAAACCTCATACTTTAGCTTTATATAGACAAATGCAATGAAAGTACAGAGGGAAGTAAACTTCAGCTTTTGCATCTAAATTTTTCTTTGCACACATTCAGGTTATTTCTGCACGCTAACGTATTGTCAACAGAAGGCGTTTCAAAACAGGGAAGCAGGTTAAGCCTTTAGCCGTATGGCTAAATTCAGAACGGCATCCACTATATTTTACTGGATAAGTATAATGAAAAAAATAATTGGCTGCAACATTTGGAATTTTTCCTACCATCTCTGGAAGTGGCAAAAGCTTAACAAAAATAAAGGCATTTGGCAGGTCACAGAACACAACATACATTTGAAATAAAAGCAAGAGCATACCTGAGAAAGCGACTGTCGGAGATGTGCTATTTGTGCATTGTGGCCGGTAACATCCTGTTCTGAAACAATCTGCTTAAGCTTCTCCTTCTCTATAGCTATGCTGTTAAAGGCAGACTTCAAAAGAGAATGCACTGGGGAAAAGAAAAAAAGATATTTACTGAGATAGTGTTGCACATTACATGCAATATTTCAGTAATGGAAATTATGAGGCGGTACTAAGGAGCTGGCAGAGAAAGGGGTCAACCTTACCGAGAAGCTGGGAGAAAAGAGCCCCCCAATTACTTAGTAGAACCTTTCATCCCATGATTATATAAAAAAGAAACTAAGGCCCAAACTTCCCAAAGTCTGCCAAAATGAATGTAAACTGGTTGTGGTTGGCATGCATATAACGTGCATAAACACACTATTGTGGCTAGTATGTATGCATGTTGGGTGCATGCAAAAATGTACATTTTGGAAATGTTTTCTTTGTAAATGAATTAGTTTGTTTCTTAATTCTCCTACTGAAACAGAGCAATAAGTATCCCAGTACCATAATTATTTAATACTGTATTAAAAAAGGAGTATTACTTTGATCTTGAAATAGAACCTTTGATGATCTGACATTTGGAAGGGAGGGCATGGGTGGTATGCTTGCTCCTCTTGTATGCAGTACAGAACACTGCAGTACAGAACACACGTGACTGAAGTTGTGTAAAACTACTGGCAGCATGGTTACTAGGCCTGTGTGAAGCAGCTAGTATTCGCTTCGGATTTGGCCTATTCGGGGTACAGTGATTTGATTTGGTGATTCGAATCACTGTCCCAATTCATTTTGGCTGAATCTGATTTGGAGATTCGGCTGCTGCCAAAACTCTGAATCAGCCAGGCCAGGCCCATCCCCTGCCTGCTCTCTCAGCTGGCAATGGCTGCCACTCCCGCCCCAGCTCGTGTTAAAAAAAAAAAAAGGCCCAACTCAGAGGGTGCTGCTGGGCAGGGGGCGATCCTAGCTGCCCCCCACTGCCCCATGCTGCATGGGGGGCTCTGTATAAGGCCCCCGACCACCCCCACACTCCCTCAGCCCCGCCACAGGGGCAATCCCTGCTGCCCCTCACTGTCCCATGGAGGGCTCTGCACGAGCCCCAGAAGCCCTCAGGACACTGCAGGAGCAGTGAGTCCCGGGGCTTTTCTTAGCTTTTTTTTTTTTCTTAAAGGGCTAGAGCTGGCCCAGGTGGGGCACCCATGGGGGGGCTGAGGGAAATGAGGGAGGGTTGGGGGGCTTGTGCAGAGCCCCCAGTGCAGCATGGGGCAGTGGGGGCAGCAGGGATCGCTCCCCCACCCCCCCCCACACACACCCAGAAGCACTCGGTGAGCCCGTGGGCTTTTTTCTTTTTTTTTAAAGTACTGGGAGCTGGGGTGGGCGGGGGCAGTCATGGGGGGGCTGGGGGAGTGGGGGGCATTAGGGGGTCTCGGGGGGGCTGGCAGGGGTCCCCATATGGTCCCCTCCCCCTTCCCCCAGCCCCTACTACTTACCAGCTCGGAGTCGGCTGCAGCTCCCTGCCGCAGCCACCGGGGACTGTCCAAATCAAAGCTCTCCGAATCTTTTCTGAAGATTCGGAGAGGTTTGAATGATTTGGACATTTAAATTGGTCCCCTGATTTGATTTGGATTCAGAGATTTTGGCCACTGAATTGGGCCGAATCTCCTCCAAATTGAATTACCACCTGAATCTTCGCACAGCCCTAATGGTTACAGTTTGATAATTTCCAATCCAACTATATAAAACAAGCCTTTCTTCAAGTAGAACTCTTATCACTGGAGAAAATAACCCCTGGCCATCTCTATATATAATTTGAGCATGAATTTGTTTTCTTGCAATCATAAACCTATAAGTTTTTCCCATAACCTTTAAAATAAAAACGAATGTTTTTGTTTTGTTAAGTATTTGCAATACTTGGAGTAATCAGTCCACATGCTCAAGCAATATGCACTGTCATTCTGCCCATGTACTTAGAAATACTATGGTAATGCACAGAAAAGTTCTCAATGAAAATTCATTTGGGAATTCCAACAAAAAATTTAACAGGAAAGCAAACAGTATCTGCACCTTATGCCACAGGTTTAATTTAAAAAACAAAAACAAAACCCTCTCTTTGAACATTAACTGCTTGTTACCGCTCTCTGTTTATAAGGTCAGCACCTACAACATCCAGAGTCCCAAGGGGCTGGACTGCCCAAATTCTGTTTCTAAAGAAAAGGAGGAGATATTTGTGGAGCTTTATGAATGCCTCCACAAAGCACCAAGAGCTTCTTAGGAATTTGGGCATTCCTGAGGCACAAAAAGGAGAAGGACAGAGAAGCCAAGAAAACATGTTGAGGACATGATAAGGAGCTGGCAGAAGGGGTTTAATCTGCCCCATGAGCTGGCAGAAAAGAGAATCCCAATGAACAAGCAGAGCCTGGCTGTTACAGAAAGGACCACACAAACTGATACTGAGAAGCAGCAGCAGGAGCTCAGGGACACGATGAACAGACGTTCCTCTTGAAGACCAAGTTTCAGAGCTACTATTTGTCTTCCAACTGCTTTACTCTTGGCACTCTCCATCATACCCAGCAGCCACATGGTCCTGGTGCTACAGCAATGAAAAAAGGCAAGCGCACTTGCAAGTGTTTGCCAGCACGACTCTCAGGCACAGCTACTTTCTCTGTCTGACAGAAAAAACAACTTCTATGAGAACCCAGATCCTTTGATCCCTTGAAGCCTCACATTTTGGTTATGTTATACAACATTTCAGCCTCCAAAGCTCCTGAGCATACACAAAGAAAAAAGTGTTTAAGAGTCTTTCCGTCTGAACTCTTAAATTAGACTTGAATTTTCTCTCTCAACCCCACCACTTCTGCTTATACAACTGAACAAGTTTTTAGTCTGGATTTTTTTATTCATGAAGGAAGATTTACCTTTAAGGAAGTTTTATTTTCTCTTATCAGTGAAGCAACTGTTTTCTGTAGAGCACACAGTACTGCCTATATGGCATGTCTATGCTATGCCTGTGATGTAGTATGGACTGGAGGCTGAATTGGAGGTACAGTAATAAAGCCATTCTGGGGATATCTTCAGCTGTCACTTTCAAACATGCCAGAGACCAAGGTCTTGAGACTGGGTGCTGGGGGACCCTCACCGCATCATCATCACACTTTTGAGTTTGCCACATGCAAGTGAGAATGGGTGAGCACCCAGAAAGGGCTTTACCAGGACATACTGGAAATGTGGTATGGATATACCCATAGACAATGAACCCACATAGGTCTGTCAGCACAAGTGTGCACATACACCATATACCTAGAGATAAATGTGCACAATTTAATACTCATATTCATTAAACACATAGACCATGATACCCTACAAAGCAGACCCACTAATCCGTCACACAGATACCTCAACAGAGATGACTGATATGCTTTATATTTAACTCCTGAAGACATACAGGGCATGCAAAACTGACATCCCACAGCTACACACCAACAAGCAGCATATGAAATTTTTTAGGACCATTTTTCAAAATAGATACACAAGACAACCTTGGTTACATGGCACTTGGAAGGGGGGAACTGTAGGGTGCTTAAACTGTCTGGAAAGTATCTGAACCTTCACCTTGCAGCTCTCAGCAAAGCACTCCCGTTTGTTTTTGCAGATGTGGGCAGAACAGGTATAATTCAAGCAAATACTGCTTGGCCACCTCTGGCTTTCCACTTACTTCCTACCACCTACTTTTTAGGTGTCTCAAAGATCTCTCTTCACTGTAATCATGCAGCTACCCCAGTGATCATTAGGGATATGGGTCTTCCGTTTCCCATGGAAAAATGGAAAAAATGTGAACTTTCCACAAGCTGACAGAAAAGTACTTTCTGAAGTAGCATCTCAGTCTCCTCATCCTCACCTATTTTCTCTAGTTTCCGATGCAAGGAAAAAAGGGGAAGCTGTAGCTGTAACTACTACTGTTGGAGCTTCGAAAACTGCTGGCAAAATGTTCCGTAACAGGGCTGGGGGCGAGGGGTGACTTCTCTGCTGCAGGCAAGCAGGATCCTTAAGGTTCTGCAGACAGGCTCAACTCCCCTCTCCTCTTGACCCAACAGCAAACATCTGTTGGGTCGGGGTGGGGGCAGGGGGGTGGAATGCTCTAACTCATGGCGCTTATGAGTTAGAGCAGGGGCCACACATCTATCAGTGCCCTCTGGGTGTTTAAAATAGTGCCAGCTACCCAAAAGAAATGCATCAAGGGATAATGAGAAAGGAAGCACAGGATTTTAGAATCTGATCCTGGGAAGTTGAGCACAGAGATTTCAGCCACTCTAGTACAGGTCCCACCATGCAGAATACTCTAATGCATGGGTGTCAAACTCACCCCAAGCCTGGGGACAGATCCGGACTGTTAGGCTCTGCCTGGGCCACATCTATAGGATTAGTGGCAGCAGTCTGGGTGGCAAGTAGTGGCAGCAGAGGTCGGGGGTAGCAGCAGGTATCCACCAGCCACGGGCTGAGTGAGGCTCTATATCGTACCAGCCTTAGGGGTGGATGACATGGGTGACTGCTTAGGACACCATGGTCGGGGGCACCACACACACACACACACACACACACACGCGAGAAGCTGCTCAGGAGCCATACCAGGCACATGTGGGGGTATGGTACCTGTTCTAATCTGGCCCCTTGCTCCCACACAGTAGCAGCACTGCCTGCCCACCTGCCTGATTGGTACACCATGCCACTATGCCTCCCCTCTGGACTACAGCCTGTGCCCCTGCCTTTGCCTGCAGCAGGGCCGCTGACTTGGATGGTGGTGGGGATGCCAAAATATACATTCGCCCAGGGTGCCACTTTTCCTGAGGCCGGCTCTAGCTCAATCTGCACAGCCTTTGCTCATCCCCTACCACCAAAGGCCATGTTCATGACCCACCAATTCTACGACAAACCACACTTTCTAACCCCATCTCCAACTACTGGTAGCCCAGTGGGCCAGACAGAATGGCCTGTGGGCTATATGTTTAACACCCCTGCTGTAATACATGGGACACAAGAGCAACAGAAAGGACCATAATGTGGAAACTCAACCTCACTGCCAAGTTGGAAAAACTGACTCATAGTGAAATAAAAGTCAGGTGTTCATTTGGACCCATTTTCACTGTAACACTTAGACAGAAACTTTTACAGTGATGTGTCTTACTTTAATGTAAATTCCTTTGTACAGATAAGCTCTGCTTCCTTTTTAGAATCGAAATACATTATTGAGGAAAAAAAAAAAAGAGACGAAGAAAATTTTTTTCAACCTAACATCCAACTCTTCTCATTTCTTCTCCCATATTTTGTTCTTTTTTCTTACGGCTCTCTAGATTTGTAGTACAGAATAAAGAAATAGAAAATCACTATTGAAACCTTACTAAATAGTCATAATTCATTCATAAATGCTTTCTACTGACATCCTTGAATGCAAACTGCATTAAATACAATGCTAAATGTTCCTGTGTGAGCTTAAAAATCTCCCTGTTGTCCTTTTTGTAAAAGTTTTCCTTCATTAAACATTTCCATTTCTTCATATATCTTTATTAAAATTTTTGCAACTGCAGTCATTACTATCTTCCTACATCTAATTACATACATTTCTAAATGTTAATTCTCTTTCCAATACCAAGACTCTTGATTTTGAACTTAAGTTTTGTCAGTCTCAAAACTTTATGACAACTGTGACCCAAACTGTGGATCTTGAATATAAAAGGACCCACTCTGCTTCCATAAATGGGGGAAACTTCACTGAATGCATACTGGTGTTCTCACTTATGTCAGCAACAAATTCAACTCAAGATTGGTAAATACAATAATCATCTAATGATAAATTAGTCATTCCATACTAAAACAAAATCACATAAAATTAATATAATCTGGGTTCAAAAATGATATTTTATATTTGATGGACTGCAGCATCAGCCAGAAAATATCTGATCTTGGGCCACCCTTTTGAAAACCCAATTAAAATAAATGAAGGAAATGTAAACCATGACTTTATTGTTTAACAAGCCAAACAAGCTACAGAATGATGTTTCTACTGTGAGAGTTAATACCCTTAAAGGGCTACTACAGAGTGTCCTACTGAGAAAATATCTTTAAGTGTTTTAGCATCAAGCCAGTTCAAGACAGCTGTTGGAAATTGGAATCTTCCTGCAAATTGGACTATATTGATTCTCCCCTTGTGATTCAGAGTTAAACCACTGTTTCAGTGTGGTTTGAGGTTACACTAGTAGATCTACCATCTTTTAATTAAGACATAAATCAAAGACCCAGCACATTTATGGATATGACACTTTTGGCAAGAGCCAATCTGTTAACTCATACAGCCCTGACTAAATTGCAACTCAGGTAATTAGGAAATAAAATTTTGCTCACTTATTCTCCTTTTCTACCCTAACTTCCCTCCTGTGCTCCCCCTCCCCCCCCTCATTCAACAGGGAACAGCATTCTCCTTCATTTCCTGTTCTGACCTGTTGTTTAGGGTGCTTGCACTGAGTTACGCATGTAAATGCATTCTTGAAGGGGATAAGCTGATCCCAAGATGTTCCTTTCCTATTGCTAGTACTTTATGGCACTGATCAAAAATATCAGTGCAGAGAACTTTGGTTTCATAATGCGTGAGACATCTTTTAAGGTAGGGGGTCAAACACACCCAGGTGGGTCATCTAGTCTGCTGTCTTCTCCTGAAGCCAGAATGGTGGAGTCGGGTCAGGAATCGCTCCCGTGAGGTTTGCAACCCCCTCAGTCTCAGGCTGCTGTGGTAGGAGGTTTTGACACAGCACCAAGTGCAGCTGCCATTGAATTAACTATTTCCCATTGCTGGTGGCCACAGGAATTGGCAGCATTAGTAACAGGAGTTAGCAGCAGCAGTTACATTAGGGGCTGCACCAACACACATCCATGTTAAGCCCCTCGCTGCCACAAGCATCATCTCCCACCACATAAGTGCCTCTGGTGGCACTGGTGGGACTTGTGATTGTTTAACTATTAACAAGGAGGAGACCCATTGAACCAGACAGTAATTGTGCAAGCCCACTGAAGAAGCACTCTCTCTTTTGAGGCATGTATAGGCTAGTCAAATTTAAATATCTGCTAATCCTGGTGTCATGGGATGGGGTCCCCAGGGATAGCCGTGATACCCCTTGGGCTCCTTGACCGTGCCAATCTTGCCCAACAGGCACCCTCTTTCTCGCCTGCCACATTTTGCTGGTACTTTTAGTATAGGGAGGCTGCCCTTGATCTTATTGGACACGGTCTTGCTGGACCCCTCTGAACCCTGTGGGTTTAGAGGCCCCTTGATGTCCCACTTCAAAATGGAAGATTCAAGGGACACCCTCAGTCTTATGGGCTAGATGCATGGCTCCAAACTGTCCCTTTACCACACCCCAAGCCTCACAGATGGTACTGACATTGTCTCTCCTGAGCCTTGCTATAACTCAGCCCTTTGTCCTCAGTGGGCTCTCCGCAGCCCTGTCTCTGCACCCACACTGACTTGTCTCCGCACCCTTCTCTGGCACCGGGCTCTCCACAGCCCTGTCTCTGTGCCCACACTGACCTGTCTCCACGCCCTTCTCTGGCGCCGGGCTCTGCACAGCCCTGTCTCCGCACCCTTCTCTGGCGCTGGGGTCCCTACACTGTCATGGGCCCCCCAATGAGGCCTCCTCCTTCCCCAATAGCCTCAGCCCAATCCACCAGTCAAAACAGCAACTAAACACTGAGCCCCGGGCTATAACATAATATAAGCGGTTCCAGGTGTGCTCTGTCCCTTTAAAACAGCAAGCTTCTCCCAGCACTAAGTGCCTTATAAGCCAGAGTCTTGGGTGAGCTCCTGGAGCCCCTTAATCCTACCCAGGGTAGAACAAGCCACCAAACCATGAGCTCCTTCCCCCTTGGCTGCTGGCAGAGAACTCCCCTTCTACTGCCAGCCCTAGGGTTTATATTTGCCCAGAGCCCTGCCTCTCCCGGTCAGCTGACTGGGTGCAGGTGCAGGCTAATTTACTCAGCCTGTTGCCACAGTAACCTGCACCTGTGGGCTTCTGCCTGGCTCTTAGCACCCTCTCCCCAGGCAGTTTCGGCTCTTATAGGAGCAGGCACCTTAGTGCTCTGTGACACCTGGGAAGAAGATCCTTTAAACTGACTAGAGTTCTTACACTACCTATGCACATGCACTTCAATGCTGCATATGTAAACACATGCACACATATATATGCATGACTCTAAATGTGTCTAAGCCCCTACTAAGGAAAAATATTGTTTCAGTAGATTTTGAATGCCAGCTGAGGCAGGCAGCAATTGAGAGTTTTAATGATTTTACAGATTATGTTTAACTTTTATAAATTCCATAAAGCATTTAAAGAAAGACTATTAGCTTATTCCCCACTGAATCCATTGTTTGCCTGTCAAAATGATGCATCTAAAAGATACGATATAGACTACATAGTACTACAGGAGATAGGAAATTGCAGATGAAAATATAACAAATATAATAAATTAATTTAACAAGTAATACAAGACAATATAACAAAAGTAATGTTTCCTGTGAAAAACATCTTTGGTTTTTAAATAATTAACTGAAAAAGAACATTTCAAAACAAAAATATCAAAATGCACTTAATAGTCTAAAGAGTCACTGCCTAAAGAGGATATTAGGCAATTCAGTATTCCTTCCTTCCCAGTGACCTCTAGCTCTGCTTTTTTCTAACATGTAAATGAAAAAAAGATTTTCACTTGCAAATTCAATGTGAAATTGGAAATCACACCATTCTTCATGACTCTTATATTAGCACTAGTAATAACAACTCTACAATGAGGAAGAGTCTACTTACCAATAACTAGAGTTCTCTGAGATGTGCTATCCCAAACAGTACTCAAATAGTATGAATGAATCCTGCCTCTTATGTTCCATGCTCCAGACAAAGGACAGAGCATGTTTCCTACTCCACAATTTCCTCTCAACCACAGAATCCCAGACTTTCAAGGACTCTGAGGAAAAGGGGAAGGAAATCAGGATGAGGAATGTATATATGGACAACACATCTCAAAGAATTCCAGTTACTAGTAAGTAACTTCTCTTTCTCCTTCAAGTGCTTGTCCATACGTGCAAAGCCCAGTCCCCAGTAAAGTGGATCTTAGAGTGCTTTGTAAATAATAACTGGTGGACTCTGACAAATGCAACCCCTGCTCTGGAAGATTCCAGGATGGCATAATACTTGATTAACATGTACATGGAGCTCAGTTGCCTTGCAAATGTCAGGAATAGAAACATTCCATAGGGAAACCACAGAACTCATCTGAGACATATGCTCAACTGTGGGTCCAGCTTCTTAATTTCACAGCACACCCTGAAGCAGTACAAGATACATTAAGATCGCCTTGGGGTAGAAATTGCTGTGTCCTTCCATCTCTCAGTTATGGTGAAATTTCTGGAAAGGCTTAGTTTTGTTCAGGTAAAAGATCAGATCCATGCCCACATCCAAAGTATGAACAGATGCCTCCGTTCTTAGGGAGCGAGCTTTTGGAAGAAAACTGGTACATGAATCTATGGATGGAAGTGAAATTCCATGAAAATCATGAATGGAAAGTTAGAGTACATCTGGAAGACAAGTTTGAAGGAAACAAAGGGTAGGAATGATCTGCCATGAGTATCTGGATCTCATCCACCCTTCTCGCAAGTATAAGACAGCTGTCTTCATGGATAGACCTACTGTCTTCATGGACAGTAGTCAGCACACTTGAGTGATGGGCCCACAGGGCTGGAAGGACAATGTTTAGGTTCCATCAAGGGCCCAAGACCTCCCACTAGAATATATTGGCCAGGAAATTCAGCAAAGCTGGGTGGGAGGAAACCATTTAACCTCCCTACGTGGATGGTGAGCTGCGACAGGAGTCAAGTGCACTTTAACAGAGCCAAGGGACAGATAGCTACATTTTAGTTCTGGCAGATGAAAGTAGGACATGCCTACACTGTAAACTTGCTATGCCCAGCAGTGGTAACCTCAAGCATGCTGTATTCTTCTGCATAGGCTGCCTCCTAAATCAGAAGCAATGTAACTGCGCCCATGCAGTGCCACAGCTGGACTAACTGACCCTAATTAACCCCACACAACACTAGGAAGACATGGTTAGAGGGAGGCAGCCTATGCAGAGCAGTGCAATGTGTTTGAGAGGGCAGCTGCTGAGTATAGTAACTTTACCCTGTAGAGATGGCTGAAGATAGCTGAAATGGAGAAACCCTAAGAAAAACCAAGCTAAAAACAAGTGTGAAAAGTTCATCTAGTACAGTGTGCTCAACTTCTGACCCATGGGTCAAATGCAACCTGCAGACCCATCACATCTGGCCCATGGGACTCCCCATGAAGCAGGAAATTTGACAGCGGGAGAGTGGTGACCACTTATACAGTCACCTTCCCCCCACCAAATTCCCAAATCCCAAGTTCCACACTGCTGGTCGCAGTTGTGCCACACCCCTTCCCCTGCATGTGGATAGGGGCCAGGCCATGCCCTCCCCCACCCCTGGCAGGACCAGGCTGGGGTCAGGCCATACTCCCTATCTCCCCTACAGGGACAATTTGGGGGGTTGACCAGGTCCCCTTCCCCCTCTGCAGGGCCAGATCCCCTTTTCCTCTGGGGTTGGGTTGCACCTGGGTTAACCCCCGCACCCCTCTGCAGGGCCAGATGGTGCCCACCACACCATCCCCAGTGCTGGATTGGGACCACCAGCAGGATCTAGCCTTCCAGCCGATCCACTGGAGAAAAAGATTGAGCTCTGCTAACCTAGCAGAATCTTTCCAGAGAATATCTGTGATAAGGAGTGGAGCAGGTCCACATTGTCATCCAGAGCCTGCTAGAATCCATGCTGTAAGATGGAGGGTCCTTCCCTCATGCTGTGAAAATAGGACCAGGAGCAGCATCGGAGTCCTCAGTGACATGCAAAAAAGGTCCAGAAACCAGAACTGCCTCAGTCAGCCTGGGGCCCATAGAACAGGTATGCAGAGTCCTAACTTACCTTATCCTGCACTCAAAATATGGAGCGGGATAGAGATGAATGTATATAAAAGTTTCCCTGACCATAGAAAAAAAGGCAGCATTGGACAGTGAGTCAAGTCTGAGCCTTTCCACACAGCAAAAAAGCCAGGACTTGTTGATATCTATGGTAAAAAAGAATCAATTCCTAAATGAACCTAGGCTGAGTCCTTGATTTCCCATCCATGGTGTAGAGATGTGCTGGTTGAGACTGTCCACTCAGGTATTGTGAAGGCCCAACAGGTACACAACTCGGAGCTGACAGTGTACTGGGTGATGGATGCTAAGACTAGTTTTGGTAAACTTCCAAGCTTCACTGAGATCCACAAAGAGATCCCATATAGCCTTTGAGCTGAAGGAATAAGAAGAGTGATGAGCTTGTATCTAAAGGATACCAGGATGGGGATCTCCATGGGCTCAGAGGAGGACTTTTTTGGCCCACTGATCAGGATAGTCTTCCTGAAAGGGACTTGTGCCCCCAGAGGTCTGTACTTAGCCAAGTCCTATCCCCTAGCATCTGAGACAAACCTCATAAATTACTCAGGAGGCACGCCTGAAGCCTAGTCTCATAGTCTGTTGTGACCTGCAAAGTAAATTATTTGAGACTCCTTCAGAGGAGGAAAAAAAGGCACTTTGCATGCCAATCATGGTAGGCATTTCCCTACTGCAGGAGTGACATAACTTGGAACTAGTCAACTTGGGAGAAGGCATGCCGGTGCTGAGGAGAGAAGTGTGATTGGAGTGAAGAGAAAAATGGAGACTCGCTCAGCTGAAAAAACGTGTTGCCCTGTCCAAGGGAGTCTCAGGTGCTGGTGAAAAACTATCAGAAACTAAAACAAGAAAAAAAAGTAAGCCACAAACTGTGAAGAGGCAAAATTAAAGGGAAAAAAGGGAAAATGAAGACAAAAACCCATATTTTTAAAGTTCTGTTGGTCAAGCACTGAGTCTAGATCAGAAACTCCCTCTCAGGCAAGGTTAACTGACAGGAACTAAGGAAAGTAGTACTGTTGGAGGACACAAAGAGACAGGGTGTGTTTGTGCTATACAGGTACTGCTAGGGCAACAAAACCTGCAAGAATTTAAGGTGTACAAACACCCACAATGCAATATACATGTACCTGAAGGAGAACTTAGCAAAACAGTATTGTAGAAAGCAAAAGGCAATCCAGATAACTGGCCAGGCATGTAAATGGTTCCTGGCTGCTGATGGTAACAAACTCATATTTTTGTTGTCATAGTTAAATACGGCTCAAAGGCACTGAAGAAACCACGTATGAAAGATTATGTTATTTTAACATAATCACTTTCTTGAACATGGCAGTTTAAGACAGTTTTGCTCTTTGTTTGATGAAAGAGAGAGAAATATAATGGCAGTACGTTTGGGCTCTGGTTTTCAAGCAAGCTTAACATCCCATTTCCTTTTCCAGATAGTTTTTTTCAAAACTGGAATGTCCCCAGGCTGGCATCTGCTCCTGCCTTAGTCTCTGGCTAACTCTTCTTTGATGCACTAGGATTATCATTCAGTCGTAAAACATTCAGTATTGAGTATAAACACTGCAGACAGAAGCACATAGATATAATCGAAAAAACACTGTAAACTATATATTGTTATCAAGGACCAGCAGAAAAATGGCCACCACACTTGTGTGATATAGTCACAAGATTGCATGCATCAGCATCAGCAAATACCTCACAAGGGCTGGGAAATACAGGGGAAATTATTTGCATTTAACTAAGAAATGCAACAATTTGTCCATATTGCAGTCTGGTTTATTAGTCTCAAAGTTAGCTCCTTCATTTTATATTTCAAGATTTAAAAAGTGTCTTAAAAACAAACAAACAATGATTTGTCATTCTACAATGCCAATTATTCACTGGTTTCAATCTACTGTAATTTCTGAAGTCCATTGCTTATCTTAAAAATTACACATGTAGTAGGACCCTTTATGAACTCCACTAATCTTGATATACAAAACTATTACAAGGTCATTTGGGTCAATGAACTGATTTATCCTTGGGGAAAAATATAGGTGGTTTATATTACATGGGAAAAAATGCTTGCCCTGTACTCCACAGGTAATAACAACCCTTTTCCCTTTTGGTCTTATTCTTTTGCATAATGAGGTCACTTATTTAACTGTACTTCTCTTGTTTAAAGCTATTTCTGATAACTTCTCTTTATACCAATTTAGTTTTAAGTGACTTTTCATATATCCATGGAGTTTAAACAAAAGCTATTTTTAATCTGATATTTAGTCCAGGCTGTTCCTATTTCTTTGCCAGACTGGAGGGAAGGGTACTTGATCCCTGAAAGCCTAACATCTCTTCCCACTATACAGTTGGTCCAATAAAAGATATTCCTGGGACCACAGGGGCTATAACAACACTTCAACCCTATTGCAAATACAGTCCAAACATGGTTCAAAAGACATGCACAATTTTCAGTCAAACAGAATTCATATATTACATATGTACCAGCTGCATAAAAATATCTAAAAAAATAAACATGTATAATTTGCATCCTAAACAACTACAGTTAAAAGAATCTTAGGTATCTGCCTGATCCAAATAAAATCTCTGGGTCTGGCCACCTTGGATGTAGCAAAGACTTATAGAGAGCCCACATTTCTATTTACCTTTCTGTGCCATAAGGCAAAACTCTTCTTGAAGTTTGATGTAATCTGTGGAACATTCCAAGGGGTCAGCTACATGGCTCGGGGGAGTCTGAAATTCAATGTCTGCACAAAGGTTGGGATTGGACGAATGCAGGCGAACTGGTGACATTGTAGCACTGAAAGGGACCTACAATGAGAAGCAACCAAGAAATAAATAGTTATTGTATAGGACTATCAAATGTTCTTGCATACAAAATGCCCCCAAATAAGATACGTGCCTTGTTTTGAAAGGCAGAATTAAATTTAAAAAAAGATTTTTTTTAATTACTGGTAAGTAACAGTAAGTAACTGTAGCAGCTTCTGCTGCATGATGAGGGGAAAGAGAGATTGTCTACAGCTAGAGCTAGGAAGCTCACATGCAACACCAGTGTTACTTTCGTTCTCCCCTGGAAGAGGCAAAAACTGCTAGTACCGTATTTCCTTGCTTATAATGTGCATCCCAATTTCCAACAGCAAAATTTTGGGGAAAAGGTGCTGTGATAAAATACAGTATATCCACTCATATTAATACTATTATAATAATATTCACATTCCATACAAAACAGGAACCAGATAGAAAATTTCTGCACAGAAAAAAACGTAAGTTTATCACATATGTGATAAATTTTTTAAAAATTGTAATGGGAATTATCTTTTGGAGTCTCTAGTCTTAGTCATTGGTATAAAATCCCGTCTTTTAAAAATTTTAATAAAAACACAAATGATAGTTTATCAAAGGGCTGACAGCTAATGAGAGAAAGAGAGAGAGAAAGAGGAAGTGAGACAGAGGTGCACTTTAGCTCCAATTAGAGCATTTATAATAATATAGTATAAGATTTGCAAAACACCAGAAAATTGAAACCTGATACTCTACTTAACAGAGTATCAAAACACTTAATATAATGTATGGTTTAATGGTCACAGAATCAATATTTTAAAGTGTATTAGTTTCTCCATGAAGTCAGCAAAATCAAGCTCAATATTCCCACACGAAAACCATCTGTAGATTTTCCAAACTTTGTGATTAATATTCTGGTTATTGAAATTCACTGTATAATTTATCTGGATATCACATGAGATAGATAACCATATAGACTCTTCTTGTGTTTGAATGTTCTTTTTGACAAAAAACTGACTTTCACTTACCAAGTACATCCACTGTACTCAAATTTTACTGGGTCACATTAAACCGCTTGGATCAAACAAATTAAAAGCAGTACATTTTTTCTCATATGTTTTCACTCTTCATATTTCCTCTATATTTTTTGCATATACAGAACATCTATTTATGCATATTTTATATTGAATGTACATATACATGTGTATTATATGGTAAAGTATATACACATATACCACTTTTGTCATATGTACTATGCATACATACAGAGTATACTTTTTATATTATTTACATATGCACACAAATAAACATAGGAGGCCGGAAGCCCAATTTTCAGACTTGTGTGTCAAAGTTAAGGCATTCAGAACAACATTTTGATCCTCAGGTTTTAAACACTTGCATTTCAATTTTAGTTGTTTTAAGTATTCAAATTCAGAGGTTGACAATTTACACTAATTTGTATACCCAAGAATGAAAAATGGGCTCTAAATATAAATTATATGCTTTTTGAGGCCTCCTATAGAGCAGCAGATAACATAAAAAAGTCATATTACTATAGATTTTCTTAACATAATAGTTAAATTGTCATGAACATTAATAATAGGTCAGAGAAGAGTTATTTCAATTTGGAGAACTGTGTCCATTTACTATATGTTTTGTGTTTATGTTTCTTACTCGCTGGTGCCCTTAAAAATCTTCATTTTATCACATCTCATTCCAAAGTCCAGTACACATTGCACCCTACCCTTTCATACTTTGTGCACAACAATGGCATTAAAGCAGTTGTTTATTATAAATTTACTTGTCTTCTTAGTTCCTTTTGTACATTCTAAGTTTTAATTATGCAGAGAAGAGTTTTCATATTTACATAATGAACAATTTCCTTTCTAACAAGGAGGCACAGAATAAATAAGTTCCTTTCCCCAGCAATTCTCATCACTACCATTTCCACAATATATTCACCATTCTTCCATTCTGTACTATGTTAATAACATGTTTCTCAACAGTCAGTCAGAACCACCTTATTTTACAAACAGACTGGCAGTCAAACTTCTTTTACCATACTTTTCATTTGTATGCTCCTAGAACATATTTCCAGACTCTCCTAGTTTGGAGCTCTGTCAACCTTGAATTGCTCTAGCCAACCAGACATTATCATCCACATAACACTGAAAACCCAAATTAATTCCATAGGCTTTGCCACTTAGTGGTTAAAAAAAATAAATAGACAAGAGCACATGGTGGTGGATCCCAAGTCTGGTGCAGATTAAAGATATGAGCCCCAGAGCAGTGGTTCTCAACTATTTCCACACCATGACCTCATGTTGCACACAAAGCAAGTCCCTGGATCTCCAGCCCACCTAACTGTTAAGATCAGCAGAGTAGCTACAATCTCACTAGACCTCTCAACCCCCAAGCTGAGACCCTACACTGTGGAGGAAATAATTTATTTCTTGTTTTTTTCATATGACCAGATTGAAAAACTACATAGAAAAAAGCTCGCTGACTACCACACAATGCATTTCAAGTGTGTAAATGACATTTTAAAATGTCTCCTAGTGTTTAGATGTTTACAAACATTTACAGTCATGCCCCTTGCAGGAAAACTCTAAAAGAGACAAGTAAATCTTTTGCCAATTGCTTTAGAGAACACTATGCAGAAGTCAAAAGTAAAGAAACAGTTGACTGACATAAACATTTGTCTGTTTCAGCAGGGTTTCCAAGTTGCTTTCCCCAACAGCTGAAAAAAATTAAACTGAATCTCTCATTTGCCCAAGTTTCCAAAAGATTATGAAACACTGGTTAAGAAACCACATTCTCCCTGCCTGGGATTTTTTATCTTTATCTATTTCTGACTGATAATTAACTTATCATCTTGACTATTTATACATTTTCATTCTCCATTCAGACCCCTATAGTTTTCCTCACTCTTCTAGTCCTTATTTAAAATATCTGCAAGTGGAATACTCATACATAGAGCAGGAATCTTTCCTGAGTGTGTACCATTGGCTTCTGCAAAATCTAAGCTTTCATTTTAAGTAATAAAAAGTTCCTGGCTCAGATAGTGATTTCCACATGTAACCAGCATTTAACATATAATGTGGTATTTGTCAAACTCAGGGAGACAGCGTGAGCCTTCCCACTGCTGCTGCAATAGAGAACAGCTGTTCTTAGGAAGACTGGGGGACTGTCTAATCCCTCAGGACGGGTAGGAGACAAGACCACCAGCCATTGTGGTCAAGGGCATTGGCAACCCCTTCAGTGTGTGCAGAACAAGTGGCAGTCTTCGCCAGAGGCCTTTACAGGCAGGTTCTCCCACTTATATGCTGAGGCCTCTAAGTGTATTCAATCTTCTTTACAGAACGTGTTATTTTTCTTAAGTGGGGACTGACACTGCTGATACCAATGTGAAATGAAACTTAGGTGTGGCAGTTTATCCACTTAATAATGTGTAAAAACACTTTATATTGCAGGTTTGTTTACAAGTGAGCCCAGTCAGAGACGCTGAAGTGAGTCTCTGTTAACTGGTTTAACAAAGAGCTTGTAAACTATTTTATTGGAGGCTTAACAGTCCTTCAATTACTGCCTACATTAGGAAATCAAACTGTGTTCTTTTTTATTAGCAGTTTGATTTCCCTCCCATCTGGGGCCCAGCTCAGGCATCATCTTGGCAGCCCAAAGGAGAAGGACCTACTGGCAGACCTCCCTGGGTGGGTGACACTTAAGGGTGCCTTTTGACACTGCCCTTCAGCAGTGATGCAAGGTCTTTCTTTTATTTTTTTTGCTAGGGTTCTTTGCAATTTTGTGTTGTATTTGGAGGGGGAAGGAGGAGGAGGGGGAGTTAGGTGTGTTTTTGGGGGGCATTGGGAGGAGACAGTCACAGCTCTTCTGTAAGAGAAGGGGTGCGGGTTTGGAGGGGACATTGGAGGTAGAGGGGAATCTCCCCTGAGGATGAGGCAGGGGAGGATTTCTTGTAGCTGGATGTAATTGTCAGTTGGGAGGTGCAGTCAGGATCGGTGGAAGTCTCCTCGTGTGGGGCTGTGGGAAGAAGAAGGAGAGGTGGAGCTCTCAGGTTTGAGATGCTGTTTGAGGAATCCTGTCCATGGGCTGTTTGTTCACTGTAAGCTGCTCTGAGCCTTTTGGATAGGACATGGTATAAATTGAAAAAATACGTAAATAAATATGTAACTCTGCAACTCACACTGGCTTTGAGAATTTGCCTTTGAATCAGTTGTTGCTCTTCAGG
This sequence comes from Alligator mississippiensis, assembly GCF_030867095.1. Taxonomy (NCBI): domain Eukaryota; kingdom Metazoa; phylum Chordata; order Crocodylia; family Alligatoridae; genus Alligator; species Alligator mississippiensis. The sequence goes on along the minus strand of NW_026775361.1, from coordinate 21,029 downwards.
CTTCCATGCTTATTTATGGAGCGCAGAAGCTCTTGAGAGTAAACCTAAATATGTAGATGAGAAGCACTGGTTTATCTGCTGTTTTTGTGATTTTTCAGGCCCATGTCAGAGGAATCTAGGGAAGAAGCAGTATGTTTTGAAGTTAGGCTGCTTTTTGGCCAGGGGAAGAAGCTTGATACTTGTGCTAGATAAAGGTATATTTTCCAAGCGAAGTCTTAACCTTTGGCAAACCAACTTCCTTCTTTTTTAATTTAGCTACATATTCCTACTACATATGGATCAATAGGTTTTTATTTTTACCAAATATATACCAATACATATACTACTTTGCATGTGGATTAGTCTTAGGCTTCCCTTCAATAGGATATACTTTACTTTAGAGACTGAAGCTAAAAATTGGCCTCAGGATGCTAACTCTACTAAATAATATCTGTTTTTCAATTAGTAGCTCTTATTTTGATTGCCCAGCCCCATATTTCATGTTAAGCACTCATACAACTACTACAATTATACATACTAGCGGTAGTAATATGACTTTTTGGGATTATGAAATGTAAACAAAAAGTGTTTCAAATGAAAAAGCTAATTTTATATTACTAAACTCAACAACAAAATAATACAAGCCATCTTAGTTCTGTTGTCCTGAGGTGTGCTGTTATCAAAATCCCTTGATGGAACTACAGACTTGAATTTTATGGTTGCTTTTCTATTGTTTACGCTATGCATATATATAGAATGTGCTGTAAATATACACACGGTAAAGGCCTACTTCTAAATAGCTTACAATTGCCTTGCAAGAAATTACTCCTTCCTCATACAATGGGGTAACACTGATATATAACCATTGTTAAGTGAGATGGGACCCAAGCCCCTGGAATTTATTTTCATGTATCAGGGATGACCCTCATCACTCACAAATGATCCAGTCGAACATGAGTAACAAGGACATCTCTATGAGGTGGAAGTGCTCTTTTCAGTACTGTTGTTACATATTCAAGTTATGCAGCTTCCCATCTTTAAAACTCTCTCTTGATTTTAAATCCACTCACTGTTGTAGCCACTGCAGCTGCTAGTCTCTGCCGGCGTCGTGTTGTGCTGAACTGACCCTTCGGCGCTGGCCCTTCCTGACAGTGAATGTGAGAAGAGAAGGGAATAGAAAAGAGAAGGGAAGGGATGATGGTTTGTGGGAGGATGAAAGATGATCAGAGAAGGGAGAGGGAGAGTCTTTAACTGAATTTTAATTTCACTGTTTCTTAACAGTAAAGAGCTTAATGGCATAAACATTCTGAGAATTTATCATATGTTCTCATGCATGTATGCCAGGGGTTTAAACAACTATTTAATTCATGACATTATCTCTGGAGGAATTAGACTACCATGTATTTACTAAAAGTGAACAATAGATTTTTTTCATAGTCATAATGCAGTTATGAGATACCAAAACAAAAGAATGCTATGGGATGGCAGGAAACACAAACTGAGAACTAAATGTTGGGTCACTTTATCTTCTAAAGTGGTGGCCCTGGGACAGTGTGCAGCCTGCAACGGGTTAATTTGCAGTCCCAAGGATCCCACCTGGGCCTGGCTCCCCACCATCCCTCTTCAATGTTTTCAGATGTCCCCTCTTTCTTCTGGCTTCTACTTCCTGCCCCTGCCTCAGGGAGCAGGGTGGTGCAGCATGGGCTAGGGCTCCTGCACAGCCCAATGTGGTGGAGGACCCCACAGCTGGGGAGCTGAGTATGAGGCTGGGGCACCCACATGGAGTGGGGTCCAAATGGCCTATAGTTTGTGTCACTGCAGCCCATGAAGCATGTAGCCACCAAGGCGTGCAAACCCTGGCTGCTCAGAAATTGGACAGTTCTGATAACACATAGATGTATGTAGATGCTCAATTTAACCAACTCTAAATTACTTTTTAAGAGTCATAATGCTGCACCAGAGCCAAGAAAACCTTACACAATGGTGAGTCTCCATACCCATCACAAGTCTTTCTCCTTAAAGTCTGATCAAAGTGTCATTACTTGAAGGTAACTGCAGGATTTTATAAGGTTAGAAAACTTGAATTCCTGCAAACAGGAGTATATACTGCTAATAAATAACTGTGTGAGGACTCCTCCATACCTCCTTTACTTTCGGGCACCGTAATGTTTCAGAGCTACACACAATTTAATTTATTCAAAATAAACTAAATAATAGTTCAGCTCAATGTTTGTAAACAATGCTGTATGCATTTACACTACAGAATGCCCAAGTTCAGGAATTAATTCAAGTTTCCCACTCCTTGGACCAGTCAAGCTAGACTGATATGTTAAAGCAAGCGATGTGCATGAAAAGACAACTGCTTTTTAAAAAATCTGGTTGATACTAGTGGCAGTATTGTCAAGTGTAGAAGGAGAAGTGTCTGAGGATCCCAATTATCAGTCAGGAAGTAAAGGGGAGGTAAAACATATTATAATCAAATTCTGATACAGCAGTGACTGTATCAAACGTATTTTTTCAAAACCCCAAAATTAAATACATTCTCCTTTAACTAATCAAGTTTTTACAGGTTATAACAAAGGCTGTGTAATATGAGTTACTTCAAAATTCTTTGTATTCTACAGCAGCATCCTTATCCTGTGTATGAGAGTCTATTCTACATCCAGCAAAATACTCTCTTATCATTTTTAATTAATAATATAATGTTTTAGATACATGAAACATATGCAATGTTTGGATGCAGAGGGACACTACTAAAATGTGAATGACACTCCATATGGACTCAAAAGTACATTAAAAAGTAACACCGGTATATGAAATTATACCCCAAGTAGCATCTGTGTAACTATAACACTCATTAGAAGGAGTTATACATCAGTCTTTGTGTATGGAAGGTTTGTTTCATTTTGGCTCTATTGTTCCAGATGGCTTCACTATAACAAGCTGACCTTCTAGTAGACAATACTGCTTACAAAAAGAGGAATATTTTTCTATTTTTAAAATAATTATGGGTAAAACGAGCCTGCAATTTTGCTAATTTGAGCTTAAGAAAATAACTTAAGAGCACTAAGAATAGAAGTCTGGTCAGTAAAAGCTTCAGTCTTTTCTTCTTTGGAAAATGCTTAGCCCATTGTGAGAATTACAGAATTACCCAGAACACAAAAGAATTCTCAGAACCAAGCTTCTCTGTATAAAAAGTGTAATTACAAGAAAGGTAAAAAAAAACAAAATACATCAACTGGCCTTAAAAAAATCCACAACACTTGCAGATACTTTTCATTGGACAAATCTTGGGAAAATTTGCTGTTTCTGAAAATTTTCTCTTAGGGCAAGTAGTCCTTTCTCAAAGAATTAGGCTCACTGAATAGACTCTGTGCTCATGAGAAGAGCAAAGGCCTGCAAGACAATGCTGTTATTTAAACAATTCAAAACTAAAGCCCTCCATTCAGAAGGCAGACAAGGTTCTTTGGGTGAATCTAATATCTTTTATTAGACCAACTTAAATATTTGGAAAAATATTAGCAAGCTTTCGGGTTTAAAAACCCTTTGTCAGGCTGAAGAAGTCTCTTATACACATGCTTAACTTTTTCATGGGAGCATTCTCATTGTACTTAATTGAACTATTTGTGTGAGTTAAATTAAGCATATGGAAGAGTATTTCTAGGACTCATACCTAAATTGATAAAAAATATCTTTATAGAAACTAAAGCAAGCAACAAGACTTGTTTCACAGAAACATTTATTCTGATGTAGACTTAAAAGAGTTCACATTCCAGAAAAGAATGTTAGCAAGAACACAACCAAAGCAATGTTAGTTACAGGAACAGACCAGAGGACACAAATCTAGAAGAGAGTCTGTAACGGACTCCATGAGGTCTAAGACAATGACATGCAGGACATGCAGAGGATAGTGAATCCAAAACCCCTGCATTTTAATTCCAGCTCCGCCACAAACCCTTTAGAGAAGCAGCATTGCCTGAAATGCAAATATTCTATACAAATAGTTTCAAACAGCTACTATAAAGGAAAACACAATGGTATAAGGGTATTTGAAATCACAGGTTTAGTATGTTAGCACTCTGAAAAGAATTACTGCTCCTATCAATGCTTTTATTTTATTTTTGTAACTAAGAAAACATGAGCCCTTTCCCAGGTAGTTCTACAAGACAATGGAACCAGTAGAAAAAGGAGACTGTGGAAATATAGTTAATGAAAACACGTAAAACTGGACCTTTCCCTATAGGGCAGGGGGACAGACTCACTGTCCAACTAGCAGACTGCACAAAGCTTCTATTCCCCTTCTGACTGCAATATACAATAGGAAGAAAGGTGTCCTAAAAACTCTGGGGCATCTATATACATGCTCCGGGGGGCGGGGGGAGAAGAGAAACGACAGAAAGTATTAATTAGAGCAGCTCTTAGAGCTACTCTAATTAAAGTGCCCAGAGTATCTTGTGCATCAGCATCCCTGCACTTTGAATGTGCTTTAGATAAGGTACCCCCACAGCCATTGTGATGGGGACACAGATACACGAGATGTGAAGGCTGGCTGAAATGCAATAATTACCATGCTCCAGCACATTTGTTAACGGAGTCTGCTGTGACGCACTGTAATTAGAGACATGCTGTAATGCTCTGAGAGTGTGTATAGGCACTGCTGGTTTCCAGTGCTATGGGGCAAAAGGGTTGCTGAGTTTGGTAGTGAGGGTGTGACACAAAACAGGTCAGATTCTGTGCTATCCCTCCCAGAGATGCACGTCAAAAAGCACATCCTAAACTGTCTCAAGTCTGTGTCTCTAGTTATCATTGCATTTAATAAACACACACACACACATGAATGAGAAGACCTAAACAAGAAACTTTGATTATGGAGCAACCTCTACAGACCCTTTGTTGCCTCTAACTGCTACTCCCTGAGGAGCCATCTCCCAATTCCCATCTTTTCTAAATTAGGGAGCATCTCTAAATTATAAATTTTCACCACTACAGTTTTCTCTCGCTTCTGAACTATTTTGGGACTGAGACCACTCCCATCATAACTCAAGCAGCCTGGGAGACTGCTCCAAGTTACAACAGCATCTCTGGAAGGATGGCTTTCAGAACATGCCAAAATGGTCTCAGCAGTGTGTATAACGGACTCTTCCTGAGCTTAGCTGTACCTTCAGCATGCTCCTATGCTAGACTGTGTAGGAGCCTCAGCCCAGAATTCTCTATGGTGGCCAAAGGCTGCACCTGAATTGGGAACCTGCCTCTTGCTTCTTGCAGGCTTTTTACATGGTGTGTATGGTGCCAAGATACAGACAGAATCCTTCCCAGATGCTATAGTAAGTCTAGAGTTACCCCAGTAGGTCTCAGGGCTTTCATGCAGAAAGACATGCATCTGCACTGATCCCTTTGTGACTCACTCAAAGATGAGCTGTCATATGGCTCTCTGGCTGGTAATGGCATATTATCCATTTTGAAAAATGGATGCAAGTAACTCAGAGTGAATTAAGGTTGCAACTGCATGAGTTTGTAAGAGAATACATCTTATGTGCTTGCTGCTTTATGATTCTCTCTCTTACTCCAGAACTCAGAGAGCCCAAGCGGTTTGTGCAAAGGGTTTTTCGTAATTCAAGATGAGCGTCTTTATTCAAGCATGCCCTGTTAGCTCCACTTCCCCTCTAGTCAGGTTTAGCATCCTTTTTAATTTTTCCCCCCCTGAGCTTTTGCTCCTGTTGTGCTGTCAAAAAGCAGGGGAAACCTAAGGCCCCAAATGACAATGATCCTGTGATAAAGTAATGAAAAATGTCATCAATCAATATAAATCTTAGTCTCATAAATATTAATACATGACTGAACCCATTTTCAGATATTTACTAAGGAGGCATTTTGTGTTTACCAGGTCTAACAGCTGAAATGAAAGAGTTTATGTTACCAACTGCAATCATTTAGATTTCATTGTTTTAATCTTTTGCATCACTTTGACCAGGAAGTCTAAATGGGCAAAACAAACTCCTTAATTGTGACTCAAAGGGACAAAGATTTTTGAAGTTCACATTAGTTTCAAAGTACTTAATTGTAGCAAAAGCTGTTAGGGTGAATTATTATTCTAACACAGGCATTTGTTTGGCAGCAAACAATGCATTTTGACTGATATACACCACTATCCATGGGCCTTTGTTACCTGTTGCTTGAAAATTGCTACGGCAAGAGAGGTTTGGGATTGCCCCAGAAGCCACAATTGCTTTAAACAAATCAAAATAAGGCATAATGAAGCTGATGGCAGTATAAGCGTGAAACATTCAGTCAGTACTCAATCTCTCACAGAATTTTCTTATACTTTTGTTATAACAAAGGGGAAATTGCATACAATGAGTTATTTAATTAATTCCTTCACAGACTGGCTTTTTCCACCTTTAAGAACTTTAGGAAATAATTTTTACTAATAAAATTCCCTCATGCAGGGCTAGACTTGTGAAATATTTCATTCTAATTTTCTATTTAATTTTTATGCCTCCAACTCAGCTGTTCTCTGTAGTAGGTACACATTAAATAGAGCATCACTAACCTTCTTTGCATCCTGAATGACTGGCATTCAGTCTCTGCTTCTCTAGATGACAATGTTTCCATGTCAGTGTAAGTAAAAACAATACATTTTTATGGTTCTCTCTCAGATTTAAGTAACCAAATGTGAATTAATTCAAATAATCAGTTATAAAAGAGCCAGGACATTGAATCAATTGCTTTCCTGCTCTTAGCTTATATATTTGGTTCATATATAAAAGTTAATCTAAAAGTATGATGAAAAGGAAAACATCATGAATTCAGTACCTGAAGCTGTATTTTTGCATCTTTGCTGACACTTTTTGTTCTCCATCGTCTTGTGCCCCTCTTGTCTTTCTTTGAAATATCTACACAGTTAGCCTACATTATACAAATAGGTTAAAAGCAACAAGGCACTATTAAGTTGACAAAGCTGACACAGACAACAGTAAGTTAGTAAAGAATCATAGTGTTATATATAAATAAGAGAGTAGGGAAAGAATGACATCTCTCAATCTCAGTAGGGTCTAAGTATAAACTAATGTAAAACCACTTACATTAGAAACAAATTGGCTGCATAGATCTGAACTATATATAACAATATTCTAAGTATATTTTGTTAGCACATAATATTTAGGGCCAAATCCTAAATCCTTATATCACTATTTACTCTTATTACTGAGTGAAAACTAGGCCTCACTGAAATCAATGGCAACACTTTCTTTCACTTCAGTGGGGTCATAATGTCATCCCTATTGCATTCAAAGAGTGTTTTACATAAGTAAGGACCAAGTAAAAACGATCCAGAATTATGGACTTGTTGCTGTCACTGAAGTCCATGACAAAAATCACCAAATGTTTGGTACATCCTCTGGCCTCTTCCTTTTCCAATTATCAACATAATGCAAATGCTGAGCACCAGCAACTCTCACAATTTGCTGGAAAAGCACAAGGCAGGTCTGACAACTTGCTGGTTTGGGTCTCTTCTCCCCTTTAAAGTTTAAACTTTACTGTTATGTAAATGTACTTTATAAAGCAAACTGCCAAAATTGAGCATACTTGCGACGTTACTTTTATTTTTATTTCTATTCTCAGCAAGTTTTGACCCTGATTAAACAAAGGACATAACCAAAACCAGCCACCAATTAATAAAATCATCTTTTATCAGAAACATGTTTTTCAAAGTTTATATTGGTACAGTCCAAAGTACAAGAGTGTGTGTGGATATTGACTCCAGAACACAAACTAGTCTGACTTAAAAGTATCTCTGCATATCCCCTAACATACAGGGAAAAATGTTTCAAACCTGCAGGTGTCAAATGATGAGTGCAACTGAACCAGTTTTTTAAATACACATACCTGCATGTCAGTGAAGTTTGGTGCTGACTGAGTTCTCTGTAGTATTTCTAGATTTTGAAGAAGTTTGCTAAGTTCCACAAGATTTGACTGGCAGTGTGCAAGGTCTAATATATATGAAAAGAAAACATATTAGGTACTTTGGCTCAGTGACATTTTTTACTATGGTATCACATGTCAGCGGAACCACAAAACTATAAACACAAAACAAAGACTGGCATTAGCTCCTTGATCCTGTCTAGTTTTCATAATAAGGATTATAAACCAATTGTTACTTTCATCCTTCTACACAATGGAACTAGGAGGGGCACCAGAAAAGGCTGCTCTCCGTCTTCCTGTGCAGCCTACAGGGAGCCATAGTCTTCTCTGCTCCCATAAGTCAGCAGGGTCTGCTGCAACTCCGGTCCAATCCTGCCAACACTTACGCATGTGCATTACATTTAACATGCAGATAAGCACCGGCAGCAACTTTGCCTATATTTGCTAATAAGACTCCAACCACTCAGATTTAAGTATCTTTATTAGGTATCAGATTTATGCTGACACTGGCTGATTAACTTGCTTCAGAAAGTGATCTTCACTACCTGTTATTCTTCCGAGTTTCTTTATTTACCAGTCATTTCATTCGCTGCATATTTAATTCTGCCAGCCATTAAGCTTTGTTAGACATATGAAGCTATCTGAATAACATTTGCCAGAAAAAGTCTAAACCATGAACAACAATAGATCAAGAGCAAGTTTCCTGTTTTCCTTCTGCTTTTTACTATATTTCATGTTTTGGGAGACTGAAGTGAATTCAAGTAAAACTATGCCATTTATATTATTTAAAGATTAAAAACCCATTAGTATTTAGTCTAGTGCTTTTGATGCAGTAAATTTTAGATGAACAACAAGGCTAAATCTTAAAGTTAGAGTACTCAGAATTAGGTACTTAATTCTGCCTTTGGCACCTAAACTAGTAGTCTGATTTTCAGAAATGCTGAGCACCTCTTCATCTCACTACATCAGCGGTTCCTAACCTTTGTAGACTTGAAAGTACCTCTCAGAAAAATTCCAGCTCTTAGCTTTTACTTGCTTTTTGACTATGGAAAAATAATAGAGCAATTACCCTGTTGCAAAGAACTCAAAAAGACCACGACAGGTGAGAACGTTTTTAAAACTATGGATTCCTATCTTGAAAATCATGCTTGTACCCCTCCCAGTGCTAATATTGCATGTTACCCTTGAAAGGATCTTAAGGCACTGCAGGGTTCTGCATGGGCACCCTGGTTGAGGATCAACTTGAGGGTGAAAAGGCACAGCATGACCTAGTTTATTCCTTCAGATTGTTAAATAATAAAAAAATAAAAGCCAAACACAATACATGCAATGATAACTAATCATTTTAAAGGGCTATTATATATATATATATATATATATATATATATATACACACACACACATATATATACACACACACATACACACATTTTTAACCATCTTAGTTCTTTATTGTTTATGAGCAAGAAATCTCTCTTGTAAAGAAGGGCTTGCACAGGTGAGACTAACCTTCTGCACATCTGTCCATCTCCTCTGAGTCCTGTAGCCAAGCTGCTACTTTGCTTGGACCAGTAGTACATGTTGCAGGAAGGCTATTACTGCATGGTATAGGAGATTGCCATGGGAAGCTATTTTGTTGTACCTAAAACAACAAGATCATTTAAAATGTGCTGATATACACAGAGGCAAAGCCAGGCAGCTCCATGTCGCAGGCAGCCATGTGACACCTGGGGCAGCACCAACTGCTGCAGTGCTATGTTTATGCCCACCCCAACCCCCTGCCCCACCACGACACAAGGGTGATCCCCTGCGCTGCTGCCCCTGCCCCGTCTTCCCTGCCCCCCCATTACACAACTGGATATACTGATGACCAACAGTCTACATTTTCTACTCTGAAATACCAAACTATATACTTGAATTTAAATGGCATACAAGAAACCATTTTTCGAGCCTTGAGACGCATCATTTTACAACAGTGTACTGAAAAGGAAACATGAGGCACCATAAAGAAACAGTACTTGCTGACCATTGGGAGGAAAAACAGTTTTGATGAAGACAATCATTATACAACAATAAAAGGCCAAATCAATCACTGTTGGCTAAGAAGAGTATGCATAGCTTTAATGGGAAGCTTAGTGCTCTACTGGGATCTGTAAAGAAGACCTACTAATGAAAGCTGCAGCGGTGGTACCCACATTGGTGATCCTTCTCTGGGAAGCCACACCAGCATGTACCAGCAGTACTCATCAGGGAATCTGCCAGTTATAAATATTACATTAATTTTAAGTTAAGTTTCCAGAGAAGGGATGCTACATACCTTTCCATCTAATACAGCAACATTAGCAGCTGGTGAAGATTCTGTAGTAGAGCCTGAAGGGAATATATGGAAGCTAGCATCTCTTGGTGATCTTACAATTTCATTCTGACGATACAATCTGTGGTGGCGCAATTTTGACACCCATGCATCAAACGAGTCCTGGGACTTCACCTAAAAGAAGGGTCAGAGTCAACAAGACATTCAGAAAGATATCATGGTTCTCTTCATCCCTTGTACCTATTATTTAAACATTTGCCTTATTAATAAAAAGAGAAGAAAAATTGGTTTCACTATTGCTCACCTTCAGGTGATATATGTGCTCTTCTGTATCAAGGTCTATTCTACGAGCTTTCTTTTTAATTGACATAACTGATAAACCAATATCAATGCTTCCATGTACCTTGCCTTTCTGTATCTGTAATCAGAAGACATGTGAAGAGATTAGTAACATCAAAACCTTCTTTACTGTCTCTAACTGAATATATGCTTAGTGCTGTAGCAGTAGAGAAGATTTTAATGTTAAACAGTATAGTCAAGCAGGATTCCTCGTTTGTTTACAGAAAGAGAATCTCTTCCAAGGAGAGCTCATTACAGGGTCAATTCCAATAAACAGCCTTGCTGGCTTATACAATGGTATAACTAAAAGGTACATGGGAAACAAGGTAAATAAGTGCAACCTGAATTCTGTCCTGCCACAGCTAGACTGCTGTCAGTACCCCGATTAGATGGTTTAAAGCTAGCCCTAGTACCTCTACAAGATGACTGCAGGGAGACAAAGCCATTACTTTGAATTACTGATTTTTATTAACATCAAAAGCAAAGAGTTAAAAATTATCGTAAAGAGCTAATCAGTCAAGCTAATCAGTCAAGGCAGTTTCTGAAATAAATTACTATTTCATACATTCTGCACCTTCATACAAGTCAGTGGAGGGAAATTTCTTCTCTGGAACAGATCTTTACGATATTCTAGTTTGCTCATACACACATTTCTCAGCCAAAGAAAGACACTCTTACTAAAAACAGAGTGAAGGACAGAAATTGGCCTAAAATGCATGTTGGTTAACTCCAAGAAATTGGAGCATCCACAATGTATCACATTTAAACAGAAATGTAGAAGCTGTATTTGAGTAATATTCAAAACGATTATCTATGTAATTAACTTGCTGAATTGATTAAAAAGAGGCCACAGGCATAAGCTGGCAGTTTCAGTGGACATAGATTTAGTCTTAATTTCTCACCCATCATATTTGATTGTATACCAGATAGAAAAATAATCCTTAAATCCCTGGCCAACCAGGTTTTAATTATATGTTTTCTTTGTGTCTGTTACTGTATTAATTAGGATCCTCAGGTGAACAGAATTTGCTCTTTAGTGGTGTAACGAGGCTAGATCTATCTTACCTCAGAATAAAAAAAGAGTAACTTTAGACCATGTCTTCCCTCCTGTGTATTATTTTCCATGAAGAATATTGGTAACTTAATTTTTACCTACAGAGATTCCTTCCTCTTCTGGAGATGTTCTAGCTTTCACACTCAGGTTATACTGGATTCATAGGTGGCTAGATTCATTTCTGAAAGCCTGAACAATGCCTTGTGCACTAACCTGGTTTCCTCATAAGCCACACTCCAAAGGTGTAGGGAAGGTAAGTGAGTAAAGTGGGATGGCATTGTAATGACACCAGTTTATGCAGGATTATTAGGAAGAACACTGTAAGGGGAAGCAGCTATCCTGGCCTTACACCTCTCATCTGTAAGGCTCAAGCCATGCAGAACATGCACAGAACTCTGCCACAAAAAGCAGTGTGCTCCATTCTGAACCCAGCAGCCACAATACTCAACTTTGTGCTACCTCAAGTTCCCAAAGCATACAAATGAGACTTAATCACACAGTAGGCTCAGCTTTTGATCCAACTTTAACAATGGATTAAATATCCAGGTATACTTCAGTTATACTTACATCAATTGGTGACTTTGAATATTTTAACATGCCATTATCCAGGACAAAAAAACGCTGCAGTGGGAAAAGAAGGAGACAGTGTCTTCTTAGTGATCAAACAGCTTTTTAACTATGTAAAATAACTCATCTATGAAAGAGTTGTTATTCCACAACCCTTAGTAATCAGCACCCAGTACTACAAACATCATTACCTGCATTCATTTCTTTTTGGCACCAAACATCTTGTAAGCAAAGACAGGTTGGTTTCTTTCCTTTTCCAAACTTTGTTCCCACAAATTTTCTTAGGAAGAATCAGTATTTGAGGATAATTTCTTACTTTCAGTTCATAAGGCTGACGTTTTGGCATACCATTTTAACAAAATTAGTGAAGATGGGATGGTATGGGTTTCAGATGAAAAAGTCACTAGACCACAACTTCTCTAGGGACCCTGAGGATGTTTGTTGTGATCCTATGTCTTCATTGTGATTGTAACTTGGGTTAGCTAAATTACGTACATCACAGGTATAACTCTCTGTACTACAATCTCACCTTGATTTTGCTGGGTAGACATAACCTCAGCCACTGCAGGGGATAGGCAGAGAGCAGGTCTGAGGATTTGTCTGGACTAGGACATAAGATATGTTATTGGCATGTGTTAATTAACACATTTTGAAACTGTATTAAGGACAAACTAGAGCGGACTTTAATATCCCCCAGTTGGTCAAGATGAAGTCTGGGGGATTCCTGGGCCTTAACTAAGCTAACTTAACCTGTGTACACTTAATATTAAGTAGGTCAGAGCTGTCCAACTTCTGAGTGGCCAGGGGCTGCATGCCACACCAGTTGCAGGTGCCAAGCCACATAATGAATGGACCACATGTCACATGGGCTTCCAGGACCCTTGCCACGTGGCCCATACAATCTCTGTTCCCCCTCACCATCATGTGGGCAGCACAAGACCTCCCCTGTTGCTGTCATCACCACGGGCAGTACAAGCTCTGGTGATGCTGCAACCCACAGACTGTCAATGGGACAGACCTGAACAAGGTTTTTAACTGCTCATGGGCTGGATGCAGCCTTGAAGTAGGTTTTTAAAACATGTCATGTTAGCACATGCTAACATCACTTCTTTACAGCCTAGCCTAGATAGGCCCCAACTCATTTTAAAAACCCTGTGCAAGAAGGACAAGTTGTATATTACTGCATTTTAAACAAAAGATTAAAAAAAAATACATTTTATCCTACTTTGGACAAACCCTCTGAAGAATCACAGATGGAAAGGAAAGACACACTTCTTGTGTTGTAAGATTGTTAACTCTTATCAGCATAGACAAGGTCTATATTTGGAGAAAAGATCTCTGGAAACAGCTGCTGATGCTGCTTCAATGACTCAGCAGGTGGCACCAATGTCTCACATGGTATGAGAAGATACCATGTTGCTGGAAATATCATTTCTTGAATGACATGAAAACATGTTTTCTTTAACTACTTATGGTCGCTAGTGATCCCTTAGCATTGTAAGAATAGTCATATTAGTGTCATCTAATTTAGGGTCCCTACAGTTCTCCTGAATTTTTGATTGAATAAAGTGTTGTTCCTTCATTTCCTATTCTAACAGTTGTGTAGCGTTGAACTTTGCAGAGAAACACTTGGAGAATTTCACTCCTCAGCTTGCTGCATTTCTGAGCTGCCTAAAGTAATACATCAATTTTAATATTCCAAACACTGTTATATTACCAAAACACTTTGAGATCCTTCAGAATGACCTGTGCCACATGCACAAAATTAGGTTATAACTATTAGGCTATCACTTGTGAATTACTGATACAGTACTTACTGCCTTGTGAATTTTCATACAAGTGCACTCTATAGCATTCCTACAGAGGCTGCATATCATACAGCCAATACCTTAAAATCGTTTAGAATCCACAATCCTGTAATACAAATTGAGGTCATATTTGTATGTGAAATGTAAAACAGATAAAGACCTACGGCCAGATCATGAATGCCCTGCATCTAAGACACTCGCATTCAGAATCAACTATCAGCATGAGTAATTGCTTATCCACGTGAGGAAGGTGGTTCACAAACTCTCCTTCAGAAGTAATGTATAAACCAAGTCAAGTAAACTTGTTAAACTAAATCTGGTGGAGTCCCTTAAAATTACACATACCAGTGCAAGGGAGCCTAACCTGGCATATATCAAGATAAGGGAATCTGCCTAATCCTATACTTTCTTACACATCCCATTAGGTTGTTTCTTTATCAGCTCTCCTCTTCTGACAGCACTTTCTCAGCCAAGAGGTAGCCATATGGCTATTTCTCTTATTTAATAGGTGGCCATATAAGCCAATTGAGCAACTAGTAGATGAATGATAGAATATCTTACGCCCATCCTAGCACACATGATTATTTGGCAACATAGGTATTTAACAATTAAAACACACACAACCAATAAAAATTGAACTGCCTGCCTCCTCAAGATAGTGCCACACCATTGCTTACACTTTTATAGGTCCACCTGAGATGAGCATTTTACATTATACCTTTTGCAGGCAGAAAGGGAAGCAAATTCTACTATAAGAGCACTTCCTTAAGAACATCTTGCCCAGTCCCAAATATTTAAATCTGAAGAGTTTTCAAAAGCCCCTTAGTTTATTTCTGTTTCCATAAAGCATTGTGCAGTGGAGGCAATCTGAGAGAGTTTTATGGGTAGAGCTTTATTTTGTCAAAATAAACACCTTGGTAAACATTTAGAAATCAATAATATGAAGAAGAGGTGTTAGTTATTATATAGTTAATTTTTCCAAGCAATTAAATACCTGCTCCTGTAGCTATTGCTTTAAACTGGCCTTGAAGTATATCATTATATATGTAGCAGTCACTACAGTAATCTAAACTGGAGGCTGTAAGGCTGTGTATACAACCAACACTTTACATCCTCGGAAGGAAAAAATACATGCATACACACATAAATAAATAGGTGTGGAGATATATATAAGGGGGGGGGGAGTGCGCACGCATGCACGTGTGTTCTTGTGCATGCACCAAGAGTACAATTTTTTCTCTAAGTTTTTCTCCACATCTTTTTTAATTGCCCAGACTTACAATCCCTTGAGTTTTCTATGAGATATTTACCTTGTGCCAACCTTTTAAAGGCCATTTTCTTTTCTTCAGCATGAAACCTTCATGTTTGTCTGGCTTCTGGACGTTAGTCTGTCCTATCTTCAGTCCCTCTATAATTTCCCAGCTGTCAGGCTCCTGAGGAGAGTATAAAACACATTTACCATGTAATAATAATACGTATATCTTATGAAACTACCCATATTACCTGGCTCAGTTTTTCAAGTACTCAACACATGCTTGGGAGACAGACTTTCAAATGAGCTCAGCAATCATTTAGGCATCAAAATACGTAGTCAGATTTTCAAAAGAGCTCAGGATGTTAGTCTATGCCAAACATGACCATGAGTACTGGGAACTGCTAGGTTTTGAGCACCTTCAGGAAATCTGGCCCTTATTCAGGCAATGAAATACAAGTGGGCTCTTAAAATGTCTGACCCATTAAATCAGGCAATAATTTTTATTTTATTTGTACATTCCAATTTGAACAAGATGGGACTGTGCCCTATGAACTGGCAATTCACACTAAGTATAATATGGAAATCAAGTCAAAGTCTGTGATCAGGATGTGTACTCTAGCAAATCTGTACACAGAAGCAGAAGCACAGAACAAAAGAGGTCTCCTCCACAGTTTTGACCACTGAGAAAACTGTACAGGTATTTCTCTGTGAACGCTTCATGGCAAGATCTACAGAAGGGTTTAACAGGGTGAAGGAGGCAAGGACATGGTCTGCAAGTTACACTTCTGGATTCACTAACAGTCACTACTCAATAACCCTTATACAGATTCTTTCTCCTAGAAATACTGTATTATGCAAAGAACTGAAGCACATTCATGGGTAAATTATGGGCACATATTAGCAGGTTTGCACAGAAACACAGGACACGTATACAGTGCAAACTTATTGAGAGACAGCAGCACATTCAAACCTGCTGTAATGATCTGCAGGGGTTACATCTTGAATTGAAAGCAGCATTCAGTTTTGCACTGTGTTGCAGCTGGAGTGATGAACACTGTCAACAGCAATACAGCAGTGAAGCATGTTTGAGGACACTAATATCTGGGATGGCAAGTTTGTAGTGTAGACATGTTCATCATTCCCAGAGCAAATCAAGCCAGTGGTCCATCCAGTCAAGTCTCCTGTCCCTGACAGCAGTCAAAGCCAACCTTTACTAAGGAATGTGTAAAAAACCATCTAAAATAGCCAATTATTGAATCGCTCCAATTTTAGATCTGCCCTGCTTTTGCTCAAAAAGAAGAATAAAAGTCACAATCAACATACATGTGGGACCATTCGACATTCCACTGATTTAAGCATGTGCACAGGGTCATATGCACCACTGCCAACATGCTGGAGAAGATAATTCGGCATATCACACTTTCTGCCCTACTCCCTAACACAGTGCCTTTCTATTTATTATCCAGAAAAGATGAATGATCTTAAAAATTTCTAGCCCTAAACTAAAAATGTCTGATGTTAAATTTTAAAATATTTGAAAATCAAAGCACATGTGCTAAAATGTACAAATCTATTTTTCCTTAACTTGAACCTTAAAATGCAGGGTGAATTTATATTTGGGGTTGACTAATAATCAAGCTATACAGCATGTGATAACTAGATGAGACAAGTCCTTCTTAACCACTTTAGACTCTGTGTTTCCTTCCATGATATATTATTCCAGAGTTTTACAAGCTAGTTGTGCCTTAGGAAAAATGTAATTTCTTTTAAAATTTCCTACTGTAAAATTTCATTGCATTACAAGAAATGTAAATATGAGGATTCAATTGATGTGCTCTATATCATTTCTTAATGTATGTACTCTACTAGTTCTCATATTTGTGTGTGTTTGAAGGTAGCCAATCCACTTCCCCCAGTCATCTTTACCAGTCATCATGAATTATGATTACAGCGAGGGTGTCAAAGATACAGCCTGCAGACCAAATCCAGTCTGCAGAGCCCTATCATCTAGCCACTGGTGCTGCATGCAGCACATGGCATGCACTGGACCAGCCCCGTATGCAGGGCCTGGGACCATGCTGCACCTTCTCTGGCTCAAGCAGGACTAAACTGAATGTGGCAACCGCTCCAGTGGATCCGGGACTCTGCCACACACAGTGCCTGCCCTGGTCCAGGGCACAGACCATGTGCAGCACGGGTCCTGGACCAGCTTGAGCGGGCACCGCATGAGGTGTGCATCTCATACCAGCCTGCACAGGTACTGGGTACAGCACAACCCCAGACCGGCTGGAGTAGGCACTGCATGTACTGGATCCAGCATGGTGGGGGAGGGAGGTAAATGGACAAGCACTACACCACTCGTTCAGTCTGTGAGGCCAGATAAGTTTGACATCCCTGATGTACATGAGTCATACCAGAATTCTGGCACACTATGTTGGAAACATGGCAGTAAAGAAAATAAAAAATATGAAGTATCTGTGCAAAGATTGTAAGGGTATTGCCTTTAATTTATGGCCAGTCTGATCAGCAAGCTCTGCTTAAATATAACAACAAGAAGGATGCGGATAACCTGGAGAGGGTCCAGAGAAGGGCAACTCGTATGGTCAAGGGCCTGCAGACCAAGCCCTATGAGGAGAGACTAGAGAAACTGGACCTTTTCAGCCTCTGCAAGAGAAGGTTGAGAGGCGACCTTGTGGCTGCCTATAAGTTCATCACGGGGGCACAGAAGGGAATTGGTGAGGATTTATTCACCAAGGCGCCCCCGGGGGTTACAAGAAACAATGGCCACAAGCTAGCAGAGAGCAGATTTAGATTGGACATTAGGAAGAACTTCTTCACAGTTCAAGTGGCCAAGGTATGGAACGGGCTCCCAAGGGAGGTGGTGCTCTCCCCTACCCTGGGGGTCTTCAAGAGGAGGTTAGATGAGTATCTAGCTGGGGTCATCTAGACCCAGCACTCTTTCCTGCTTATGCAGGGGGTCGGACTCGATGATCTATTGAGGTCCCCTCCAACCCTAACATCTATGAATCTATGAACACTTTTATGAAGTAAACTAAATGCTTTCTCAACTTGTGTGTCTGACTGAACGGAATCGTGAAAGGCAATCAGGGGACAAGGAAGGTCAAAAGGCACTAAAAATATACAATAATCTAAAGGAAGAAACTTATTCCCTGTCAACCACTCAAAACATGCACTCAAGTGAGTTTTATGGTTTTTGCCAGGGACAGTATGAGAAGCGAAGAATCACTCTAGATGTGTCCTATTCATATACTCTCCCTCTAAAGCATCTGCCACTTGCCACTGTCACAATACTGAGCTAGATGGACCCAGTAAGACACTTCTTGGATACTTATACTTTTACCAGCTATCACTGATCTTCTAGTGCCCTCTTAATTTTACAGTAAGTGTTGCATATCACAAAAATATTTCACTTTAAAACAAAACAAGGTTAAGAAACAGTGGTCTAAATCAGGGGTGCTCAACCTTGGCCTGTGGGGCAAACGCAATCCATGGAGCACTGGCATCCAGTCCAGAGGATTCCCCAAGAGTTGGGAAATCTGGCAGCAGGGGAGTGGTGGTAATTAGTACAGCCACTCTCCCCCACTGCCAAATCCCCAAACCCCAAGCCCCCTGGCAAGTCAGAGCTGGGCCATGCTACCTCCTACCTCCCATGGGGCCAGTTGGGGCTGCCGTGCTCCTTCCACCCCACCTTGGAGCCAGGCTATACCTCCTTCCCTCTCCCTCCTGCCCCCAACCTCCCCACATGGGGTGGGTTTGGGGTCAGGTCATGCCCCCTTCCCCACACAGGGCGAGGTTGGGCCAAGGCCCATGCCCCTCCCCCCAATAGGGCCAGGTTTAGACTAGGTCACATCCTCTGTCCTCCTCCCCCTTTGCAGGGCCAGGTTACAGTCAGGCTGTCCCACTGCCCCACTCCGTGCAGCCAAAGGGGTCCCTGCCATGCCCTCCCCTAGTGCTGAACCAGGACCACCACCTGGATCAGCATGCACCAGGCATTATCCATATGGCTCGCTGGGAAAAAAGGTCAAATACCACTCGTTTAAACAAAGAAGTAATAACAGAAACAATTTTTCTTGCAAGTGTATTCCTAATTCAGCTTTCTCTACAGAAACTTTAACTAGCATGTCTCAGTTCTTGCCTGTGTGCAGCATACTTTTTGAGGAATAGCAGCAGTTTGTTTTTATATGCTTACTTTGGGATGGTTATTCCTTCTTCTCCCATCACAGAACTCTTATTTTGCAAAGGTTCTCCTTAATACACACTTACATGTTGAGGGCGTGGGGGGGGATTTAAACCAATTATCCTGAGAAGGTAAGTACAGAATTTCTGAACCTGTATCTACTGATTCTCCACAACACTAATTTCTCCTTTACAAGATTTGCTGTAGGGAAATATCTTTTATCTGCAAGGTCACCTAGGCAAGAAGTATGTTTCAACAAGAACTCATACATATATGTATGCAGGCAGCCCTCGGACTTACAATACAATTGGTTCCGGAAAACTGTCTTAAGTTGAAACGTTGTAACTCGGAACCAATTTTCTCATACGAAACAATGTTATAAATGGGATTGGTTCCTGAACCAAGGCCTGATACCCTATTTTCACCCAAAACACCCCAGAATTTTGTACTCCATCAATTACAGATGAGTAATATAGCTACATTAAATGTATTTATATTGTAAATAGCAATCATATTGATTTGGAAGGACTTCTTTGAGGTGACTTTGCTGGACTTTTTGAAGGGCTCTTAGCTGGACTTTTTGAAGGGTTCTTGGCTGGAGTCTCCTCAGGAGTCTTGGCTGCGGGTTTTTCTGGAGTCTTGTCTGCTTTCTTAAAGAAAGTGTCCAAGGAAGTTTGGACAGGAAGTTCTCCAGGGAGATGGGTGATACAACGAACTTGTTTGCTGGCATGGCATGGCATCGGATCAAGACTTGTAAAGTCAAAACTGATGTCAGAAAGTTGAAATGGGATGTCAATTTATAAACATTGTAAGTGTGAAACATTGTAAGTCAAGGACTGCCTGTGCAGTATGGGTAGATATATTTTGGTACAAAAAGTTCATAATCAAACCATTAATCCTGATTCTTGCAATGAGGCTCACTATAATCTGTGCATATCCAATAGGCAACTACCAAAAGGGCTCTTGTACGACTCTATCCCCACCTCCACCCTCCAGGTGCTAAAACAGAGAGAAAAAAGAGAAGTGTGACTAGAGTAAAAGTGATATGGCTCGAATGCCCTTGTCAAACAACGTTTCCCAGCTGTATTTGTAGTCCTTCCAGAATTTATCAGTGTTTCTTCAAAGTCAACTGGAGAGAGGTCTATTGTAAAGCTATACACCCAAAAATTCCCTCTTCCAGGGATTGCAAGAGTTGCCTCTCCAGCTGTATTAGCCAATACTACCCTGGAAGACAGGTCTCCCCCAAGATTTTTTGGGCAGTCCTAGCCTTCCATAGTAAAACTACTTCTCCCTGCTAAAACTGCCTAATAAAGGAGAATCTCACATCTGCTGTGTTTTAATGAACAACATCATTAGCATGGACAGATCTAGAATTTTGAAAATGGGATGTAGATGGTGAGGTGCATCATCACATATGAAACAACAACTGATTCCCTCAGCACTGCCTGACTAGAAATGCTGCTGCTACTGCCAAGAGTTGGTTTTAAACTCTGGGTAGAACAGGAATCAAAGCAGGGGGGAGGAGGAGGAGGAGGAGGAGGAGGAGGAGGAGGGAGCAGGTGCAAATGCATCAGTGCCCCCTCCTAAATCCACTC
>NW_026775360.1:0-71917 GCF_030867095.1 Alligator mississippiensis | reverse complement strand
TCCCCGGTGTCGCGCTTAAATGGGTCCCCCCGGAAACGGGGGGCCCGTTTTTTTGGTTTCTACCCCCGTTTTTTGGTTTCTACCCCCGTTGTCGCGTTTAAATGGGTCCCCCCGGAAACGGGGGGCCCGTTTTTTTGGTTCCTACCCCCGTTTTTTGGTTCCTACCCCCGGTGTCGCGCTTAAATGGGTCCCCCCGGAAACGGGGGCCCTTTTTTTGGTTCCTACCCCCGTTTTTTGGTTCCTACCCCCGGTGTCGCGCTTAAATGGGTCCCCCCGGAAACGGGGGCCCGTTTTTTTGGTTCCTACCCCCGTTTTTTGGTTCCTACCTCCGGTGTCGCGCTTAAATGGGTCCCCCCGGAAACGGGGGCCCGTATTTTTGGTTCCTACCTCCGTTTTTTTGGTTCCTACCCCCGGTGTCGTGCTTAAATGGGTCCCCCTGGAAACGGGGGCCCGTTTTTTTGGTTCCTACCCCCGTTTTTTGGTTCCTACCCCCGGTGTCGCGCTTAAATGGGTCCCCCGGAAACGGGGGCCAGTTTTTTTGGTTCCTACCCCCGTTTTTTGGTTCCTACCCCCGGTGTCGCGCTTAAATGGGTCCTTCCGGAAACGGGGGCCCGTTTTTTTGGTTCCTACCCCCGTTTTTTGGTTCCTACCCCCGGTGTCCGCGCTTAAATGGGTCCCCCCGGAAACGGGGGCCCTTTTTTTGGTTCCTACCCGCGTTTTTTTGGTTCCTACCCCCGGTGTCGCGCTTAAATGGGTCCCCCCGGAAACGGGGGCCCGTTTTTCTGGTTCCTACCCCCGTTTTTTGGTTCCTACCCCCGGTGTCGCGCTTAAATGGGTCCCCCCGGAAACGGGGCCCTTTTTTTTGGTTCCTACCCCCGTTTTTTGGTTCCTACCCCCGGTGTCGCGCTTAAATGGGTCCCCCCGGAAACGGGGGCCCGTATTTTTGGTTCCTACCTCCATTTTTTGGTTCCTACCCCCGGTGTCGTGCTTAAATGGGTCCCCCCGGAAACGGGGGCCCGTTTTTTTGGTTCCTACCCCCGTTTTTTGGTTCCTACCCCCGGTGTCGCGCTTAAACGGGTCCCCCCGGAAACGGGGGCCCGTTTTTTTGGTTCCTACCCCCGTTTTTTGGTTCCTACCCCCGGTGTCGCGCTTAAATGGGTCCCCCCGGAAACGGGGGCCCTTTTTTTGGTTCCTACCCCCGTTTTTTGGTTCCTACCCCCGGTGTCGCGCTTAAATGGGTCCCCCCGGAAACGGGGGCCCGTTTTTTTGGTTCCTACCTCCGTATTTTTGTTCCTACCCCCGGTGTCACGCTTAAATGGGTCCCCTGGAAACGGGGGCCCATTTTTTTGGTTCCTAGCCCCGTTTTTTGGTTCCTACCCCCGGTGTCGCGCTTAAATGGGTCCCCCGGAAACGGGGGCCCGTTTAATTGGTTCCTACTCCTGTTTTTTGATTCCTACCCCCCCGGTGTCGCGCTTAAATGGGTCCACCCGGAAACGGGGGCCCGTTTTTTTGGTTCCTACCCCCGTTTTTTGGTTCCTATCCCAGGTGTCGCGCTTAAATGGGTCCCCCCGGAAACGGGGGCCCTTTTTTTGGTTCCTACCCCCGTTTCTTGGTTCCTACCCCCGGTGTCGCGCTTAAATGGGTCCCCCCGGAAACGGGGGCCCGTATTTTTGGTTCCTACCTCCGTTTTTTGGTTCCTACCCCCGGTGTCGTGCTTAAATGGGTCCCCCCGGAAACGGGGCCCGTTTTTTTTGGTTCCTACCCCCGTTTTTTTGGTTCCTACCCCCGGTTGTCGCGCTTAAACGGGTCCCCCCGGAAACGGGGGCCCGTTTTTTTGGTTCCTACCCCCGTTTTTTGGTTCCTACCCCCGGTGTCGCGCTTAAATGGGTCCCCCCGGAAACGGGGGCCCTTTTTTTGGTTCCTACCCCCGTTTTTTGGTTCCTAACCCCGGTGTCGCGCTTAAATGGGTCCCCCCGGAAACGGGGGCCCGTTTTTTTGGTTCCTACCTCCGTATTTTTGTTCCTACCCCCGGTGTCACGCTTAAATGGGTCCCCTGGAAACGGGGGCCCGTTTTTTTGGTTCCTAGCCCCGTTTTTTGGTTCCTACCCCCGGTGTCGCGCTTAAATGGGTCCCCCCGGAAATGGGGGCCCTTTTTTTTGGTTCCTACCCACGTTTTTTGGTTCCTACCCCCGGTGTCACGCTTAAATGGGTCCCCCCGGAAACGGGGGCCCGTTTTTTTGGTTCCTACCCCCGTTTTTTGGTTCCTACCTCCGGTGTCGCGCTTAAATGGGTCCCCCCGGAAACGGGGGCCCGTTTTTTTGGTTCCTACCCCCGTTTTTTGGTTCCTACCCCCGGTGTCGCGCTTAAATGGGTCCCCCCGGAAACGGCGGCCCGTTTTTTTGGTACCTACCCCCGTTTTTTGGTTCCTACCCCCCGGTGTCGCGCTTAAATGGGTCCCCCCGGAAACGGGGGCCCGTTTTTTTGGTTTCTACCCCCGTTTTTGGTTTCTACCCCCGTTGTCGCGTTTAAATGGGTCCCCCCGGAAACGGGGGCCCGTTTTTTTGGTTCCTACCCCCGTTTTTTGGTTCCTACCCCCGGTGTCGCGCTTAAATGGGTCCCCCCGGAAACGGGGGCCCTTTTTTTGGTTCCTACCCCCGTTTTTTGGTTCCTACCCCCGGTGTCGCGCTTAAATGGGTCCCCCCGGAAACGGGGGCCCGTTTTTTTGGTTCCTACCCCCGTTTTTTGGTTCCTACCCCCGGTGTCGCGCTTAAATGGGTCCCCCCGGAAACGGGGGCCCGTTTTTTTGGTTCCTACCCCCGTTTTTTGGTTCCTACCCCCGGTGTTGCGCTTAAATGGGTCCCCCCGGAAACGGGGGCCCGTTTTTTTGGTTCCTACCCCCGTTTTTTGGTTCCTACCCCCGGTGTCGCGCTTCAATGGGTGCACCCGGAAACGGGGGCCCTTTTTTTTGGTTCCTACCTCCGTTTTTTGCTTCCTACCCCCAGTGTCGCGCTTAAATGGGTCCCCCGGAAACGGGGGCCCGTTTTTTTTGGTACCTACCCCCGTTTTTTGGTTCCTACCCCCCGGTGTCACGCTTAAAATGGGTCCCCCGGAAACAGGGGCCCGTTTTTTTGGTTCCTACCCCCGTTTTTTGGTTCCTACCCCAGGTGTCGCGCTTAAATGGGTCCCCCCCGGAAACGGGGGCCCGTTTTTTTGGTTCCTACCCGCATTTTTTGGTTCCTACCCCCGGTGTCGCGCTTAAATGGGTCCCCCCAGAAACGGGGGCCTGTTTTTTTGGTTCCTACCCCCGTTTTTTGGTTCCTACCCCTGGTGTCGCGCTTAAATGGGTGACCCCGGAAACGGGGGCCGGTTTTTTTGGTTCCTACCTCCGTTTTTGGTTCCTACCCCCGGTGTCACGCTTAAATGGGTCCCCCGGAAACGGGGGCCGTTTTTTTTGGTTCCTACCTCCGTTTTTTGGTTCCTACCCCCGGTGTCACGCTTAAATGGGTCCCCCGGAAACGGGGGCCCGTTTTTTGGTTCCTACCCCGTTTTTTGGTTCCTACCCCTGGTGTCGCGCTTAAAATGGGTCCCCCCGGAAACGGGGGCCCTTTTTTTTGGTTCCTACCCCCGTTTTTTGGTTCCTACCCCCGGTGTCGCGCTTAAATGGGTCCCCCCGGAAACGGGGGCCCGTATTTTTGGTTCCTACCTCCATTTTTTGGTTCCTACCCCCGGTGTCGTGCTTAAATGGGTCCCCCCGGAAACGGGGGCCCGTTTTTTTGGTTCCTACCCCCGTTTTTTGGTTCCTACCCCCGGTGTCGCGCTTAAACGGGTCCCCCCGGAAACGGGGGCCGTTTTTTTGGTTCCTACCCCCGTTTTTTGGTTCCTACCCCCGGTGTCGCGCTTAAATGGGTCCCCCCGGAAACGGGGGCCCTTTTTTTGGTTCCTACCCCCGTTTTTTGGTTCCTACCCCCGGTGTCGCGCTTAAATGGGTCCCCCCGGAAACGGGGGCCCGTTTTTTTGGTTCCTACCTCCGTATTTTTGTTCCTACCCCCGGTGTCACGCTTAAATGGGTCCCCTGGAAACGGGGGCCCATTTTTTTGGTTCCTAGCCCCGTTTTTTGGTTCCTACCCCCGGTGTCGCGCTTAAATGGGTGCCCCCGGAAACGGGGGCCCTTTTTTTTGGTTCCTACCCCCGTTTTTTGGTTCCTACCCCCGGTGTCACGCTTAAATGGGTCCCCCCGGAAACGGGGGCCCTTTTTTTTGGTTCCTACCCCTGTTTTTTGGTTCCTACCCCCGGTGTCGCGCTTAAATGGGTCCCCCCGGAAACGGGGGCCCGTTTTTTTGGTACCTACCCCCGTTTTTTGGTTCCTACCCCCCGGTGTCGCGCTTAAATGGGTCCCCCCGGAAACGGGGGCCCGTTTTTTTTGGTTTCTACCCCCGTTTTTTGGTTTCTACCCCCATTTTCGCGCTTAAATGGGTCCCCCCGGAAACGGGGGCCCGTTTTTTTGGTTCCTACCCCCGTTTTTTGGTTCCTACCCCCGGTGTCGCGCTTAAATGGGTCCCCCCGGAAACGGGGGCCCGTTTTTTTGGTTCCTACCCTCGTTTTTTGGTTCCTACCCCCGGTGTTGCGCTTAAATGGGTCCCCCCGGAAACGGGGGCCCGTTTTTTTGGTTCCTACCCCCGTTTTTTGGTTCCTACCCCCGGTGTCGCGCTTCAATGGGTGCACCCGGAAACGGGGGCCCTTTTTTTTGGTTCCTACCTCCGTTTTTTGCTTCCTACCCCCAGTGTCGCGCTTAAATGGGTCCCCCCGGAAACGGGGGCCCGTTTTTTTGGTACCTACCCCCGTTTTTTGGTTCCTACCCCCCGGTGTCACGCTTAAATGGGTCCCCCCGGAAACAGGGGGCCCGTTTTTTTGGTTCCTACCCCCGTTTTTTGGTTCCTACCCCAGGTGTCGCGCTTAAATGGGTCCCCCCGGAAACGGGGGCCCGTTTTTTTGGTTCCTACCCGCATTTTTTGGTTCCTACCCCCGGTGTCGCGCTTAAATGGGTCCCCCCGGAAACGGGGGCCTGTTTTTTTGGTTCCTACCCCCGTTTTTTGGTTCCTACCCCTGGTGTCGCGCTTAAATGGGTCCCCCCGGAAACGGGGGCCCTTTTTTTGGTTCCTACCCCCGTTTTTTGGTTCCTACCCCCGGTGTCGCGCTTAAATGGGTCCCCCCGGAAACGGGGGCCCGTTTTTCTGGTTCCTACCCCCGTTTTTTGGTTCCTACCCCCGGTGTCGCGCTTAAATGGGTCCCCCGGAAACGGGGGCCCGTTTTTTTGGTTCCTACCCCCGTTTTTTGGTTCCTACCCCCGGTGTCGCGCTTAAATGGGTCCCCCCGGAAACGGGGGCCCGTTTTTTTTGGTTCCTACCCCCGTTTTTTGGTTCCTACCCCCGGTGTCGCGCTTAAATGGGTCCCCCCGGAAACGGGGGCCCGTTTAATTGGTTCCTACTCCCGTTTTTTGATTCCTACCCCCCCGGAGTCGCGCTTAAATGGGTCCCCCCGGAAACGGGGGCCCGTTTTTTTGGTTCCTACCCCCGTTTTTTGTTTCCTACCCCCAGTGTCGCACTTAAATGGGTCCCCCCGGAAACGGGGGCCCGTTTTTTTGGTTCCTACCCCCGTTTTTTGGTTCCTACCCCCGGTGTCGCGCTTAAATGGGTCCCCCCGGAAACGGGGGCCCGTTTTTTTGGTTCCTACCCCCATTTTTGGGTTCCTACCCCCGGTGTCGCGCTTAAATGGGTCCCCCCGGAAACGGGGGCCCGTTTTTTTGGTTCCTACCCCCGTTTTTTTGTTCCTACCCCCGGTGCCGCGCTTAAATGGGTCCCCCCAGAAACGGGGGCCCGTTTTTTTGGTTCCTACCTCCGTTTTTTGGTTCGTACCCAAGGTGTCGCGCTTAAATGGGTCCCCACGGAAACGGGGGCCCTTTTTTTTGGTTCCTACCCCCGTTTTTTGGTTCCTACCCCCGGTGTCTCGCTTAAATGGGTCCCCCCGGAAACGGGGGCCCGTTTTTTTGGTTCCTACCCCCGTTTTTTGGTTCCTACCCCCGGTGTCGCGCTTAAATGGGTCCCCCCGGAAACGGGGGCCCGTTTTTTTGGTTCCTACCCCCGTTTTTTGGTTCCTACCCCCGGTGTCGCGCTTAAATGGGTCCCCCCGGAAACGGGGGCCCGTTTTTTTGGTTCCTACCCCCGTTTTTTGGTTCCTACCCCCGGTGTCGCGCTTAAATGGGTCCCCCCGGAAACGGGGGCCCGTTTTTTTGGTTCCTACCCCCGTTTTTTGGTTCCTACCCCCGGTGTCGCGCTTAAATGGGTCCCCCCGGAAACGGGGGCCCGTTTTTTTGGTTCCTACCTCCGTTTTTTCGTTCCTACCCAAGGTGTCGCGCTTAAATGGGTCCCCCCGGAAACGGGGGCCCTTTTTTTTGGTTCCTACCCCCGTTTTTTGGTTCCTACCCCCGGTGTCTCGCTTAAATGGGTCCCCCCGGAAACGGGGGCCCGTTTTTTTGGTTCCTACCCCCGTTTTTTGGTTCCTACCCCCGGTGTCGCGCTTAAATGGGTCCCCCCGGAAACGGGGGCCCGTTTTTTTGGTTCCTACCCCCGTTTTTTGGTTCCTACCCCCGGTGTCGCGCTTAAATGGGTCCCCCCGGAAACGGGGGCCCGTTTTTTTGGTTCCTACCCCCGTTTTTTGGTTCCTACCCCCGGTGTCGCGCTTAAATGGGTCCCCCCCGGAAACGGGGGCCCTTTTTTTGGTTCCTACCCCCATTTTTTGGTTCCTACCCCCGGTGTCGCGCTTAAATGGGTCCCCCCGGAAACGGGGGCCCGTTTTTTTGGTTCCTACCTCCGTATTTTTGTTCCTACCCCCGGTGTCACGCTTAAATGGGTCCCCTGGAAACGGGGGCCCGTTTTTTTGGTTCCTAGCCCCGTTTTTTGGTTCCTACCCCCGGTGTCGCGCTTAAATGGGTCCCCCCGGAAATGGGGGCCCTTTTTTTTGGTTCCTACCCCCGTTTTTTGGTTCCTACCCCCGGTGTCACGCTTAAATGGGTCCCCCCGGAAACGGGGGCCCTTTTTTTTGGTTCCTACCCCCGTTTTTTGGTTCATACCTCCGGTGTCGCGCTTAAATGGGTCCCCCCGGAAACGGGGGCCCGTTTTTTTGGTTCCTACCCCTGTTTTTTGGTTCCTACCCCCGGTGTCGCGCTTAAATGGGTCCCCCCGGAAACGGGGGCCCGTTTTTTTGGTACCTACCCCCGTTTTTTGGTTCCTACCCCCGGTGTCGCGCTTAAATGGGTCCCCCCGGAAACGGGGGCCCGTTTTTTTGGTACCTACCCCCGTTTTTTGGTTCCTACCCCCCGGTGTCGCGCTTAAATGGGTCCCCCCGGAAACAGGGGGCCCGTTTTTTTGGTTCCTACCCCCATTTTTTGGTTCCTACCCCAGGTGTCGCGCTTAAATGGGTCCCCCCGGAAACGGGGGCCCGTTTTTTTGGTTCCTACCCGCATTTTTTGGTTCCTACCCCCGGTGTCGCGCTTAAATGGGTCCCCCCGGAAACGGGGGCCTGTTTTTTTGGTTCCTACCCCCGTTTTTTGGTTCCTACCCCCGGTGTCGCGCTTAAATGGGTCCCCCCGGAAACGGGGGCCCGTTTTTTTGGTTCCTACCCCCGTTTTTTGGTTCCTACCCCCGGTGTCGCGCTTAAATGGTTCCCCCCGGAAACGGGGGCCCGTTTTTTTGCTTCCTACCTCCGTTTTTTGGTTCCTACCCAAGGTGCCGCGCTTAAATGGGTCCCCCCGGAAACGGGGGCCCTTTTTTTTGGTTCCTACCCCCGTTTTTTGGTTCCTACCCCCGGTGTCTCACTTAAATGGGTCCCCCCGGAAACGGGGGCCCTTTTTTTTGGTTCCTACCCCCGTTTTTTGGTTCCTACCCCCGGTGTCGCGCTTAAATGGGTCCCCCCGGAAACGGGGGGCCCGTTTTTTTGGTTCCTACCCCCGTTTTTTGGTTCCTACCCCCGGTGTCGCGCTTAAATGGGTCCCCCTGGAAACGGGGGCCCGTTTTTTTGGTTCCTACCCCCATTTTTTGGTTCCTACCCCTGGTGTCGCGCTTAAATGGGTCCCCCCGGAAACGGGGGCCCTTTTTTTGGTTCCTACCCCCGTTTTTTGGTTCCTACCCCCGGTGTCGCGCTTAAATGGGTCCCCCCGGAAACGGGGGCCCGTTTTTCTGGTTCCTACCCCCGTTTTTTGGTTCCTACCCCCGGTGTCGCGCTTAAATGGGTCCCCCGGAAACGGGGGCCCGTTTTTTTGGTTCCTACCCCCGTTTTTTGGTTCCTACCCCCGGTGTCGCGCTTAAATGGGTCCCCCCGGAAACGGGGGCCCGTTTTTTTGGTTCCTACCCCCGTTTTTTGGTTCCTACCCCTGGTGTCGCGCTTAAATGGGTCCCCCCGGAAACGGGGGCCCGTTTAATTGGTTCCTACTCCCGTTTTTTGATTCCTACCCCCCCGGTGTCGCGATTAAATGGGTCCCCCCGGAAATGGGGGCCCGTTTTTTTGGTTCCTACCCCCGTTTTTTGGTTCCTACCCCCAGTGTCGCGCTTAAATGGGTCCCCCCGGAAACGGGGGCCCGTTTTTTTGGTTCCTACCCCCGTTTTTTGGTTCCTACCCCCGGTGTCGCGCTTAAATGGGTCCCGCCGGAAATGGGGGCCCGTTTTTTTGGTTCCTACCCCCATTTTTGGGTTCCTACCCCCGGTGTCGCACTTAAATGGGTCCCCCCGGAAACGGGGGCCCGTTTTTTTGGTTCCTACCCCCGTTTTTTTGTTCCTACCCCCGGTGTCGCGTTTAAATGGGTCCCCCCAGAAACGGGGGCCCGTTTTTTTGGTTCCTACCTCCGTTTTTTGGTTCGTACCCAAGGTGTCGCGCTTAAATGGGTCCCCACGGAAACGGGGGCCCTTTTTTTTGGTTCCTACCCCCGTTTTTTGGTTCCTACCCCCGGTGTCTCGCTTAAATGGGTCCCCCCGGAAACGGGGGCCCGTTTTTTTGGTTCCTACCCCCGGTTTTTGGTTCCTACCCCCGGTGTCGCGCTTAAATGGGTCCCCCCGGAAACGGGGGCCCGTTTTTTTGGTTCCTACCCCCGTTTTTTGGTTCCTACCCCCGGTGTCGCGCTTAAATGGGTCCCCCCGGAAATGGGGGCCCATTTTTTTGGTTCCTACTCCCGTTTTTTGGTTCCTACCCCCGGTGTCGCGCTTAAATGGGTCCCCCCGGAAACGGGGGCCCGTTTTTTTGGTTCCTACCCCCGTTTTTTGGTTCCTACCCCCGGTGTCGCGCTTAAATGGGTCCCCCCGGAAACGGGGGCCCGTTTTTTTGGTTCCTACCTCCGTTTTTTGGTTCCTACCCAAGGTGTCGCGCTTAAATGGGTCCCCCCGGAAACGGGGGCCCTTTTTTTTGGTTCCTACCCCCGTTTTTTGGTTCCTACCCCCGGTGTCTCGCTTAAATGTGTCCCCCCGGAAACGGGGGCCCGTTTTTTTGGTTCCTACCCCCGTTTTTTGGTTCCTACCCCCGGTGTCGCGCTTAAATGGGTCCCCCCGGAAACGGGGGCCCGTTTTTTTGGTTCCTACCCCCGTTTTTTGGTTCCTACCCCCGGTGTCGCGCTTAAATGGGTCCCCCCGGAAACGGGGGCCCGTTTTTTTGGTTCCTACCTCCGTTTTTTGGTTCCTACCCAAGCTGTCGCGCTTAAATGGGTCCCCCCGGAAACGGGGGCCCTTTTTTTTGGTTCCTACCCCCGTTTTTTGGTTCCTACCCCCGGTGTCACGCTTAAATGGGTCCCCCCGGAAACGGGGGCCCTTTTTTTTGGTTCCTACCCCCGTTTTTTGGTTCCTACCCCCGGTGTCACGCTTAAATGGGTCCCCCCGGAAACGGGGGCCCTTTTTTTTGGTTCCTACCCCCGTTTTTTGGTTCATACCTCCGGTGTCGCGCTTAAATGGGTCCCCCCGGAAACGGGGGCCCGTTTTTTTGGTTCCTACCCCTGTTTTTTGGTTCCTACCCCCGGTGTCGCGCTTAAATGGGTCCCCCCGGAAACGGGGGCCCGTTTTTTTGGTACCTACCCCCGTTTTTTGGTTCCTACCCCCGGTGTCGCGCTTAAATGGGTCCCCCCGGAAACGGGGGCCCGTTTTTTTGGTACCTACCCCCGTTTTTTGGTTCCTACCCCCCGGTGTCGCGCTTAAATGGGTCCCCCCGGAAACAGGGGGCCCGTTCTTTTGGTTCCTACCCCCGTTTTTTGGTTCCTACCCCAGGTGTCGCGCTTAAATGGGTCCCCCCGGAAACGGGGGCCCGTTTTTTTGGTTCCTACCCGCATTTTTTGGTTCCTACCCCCGGTGTCGCGCTTAAATGGGTCCCCCCGGAAACGGGGGCCTGTTTTTTTGGTTCCTACCCCCGTTTTTTGGTTCCTACCCCCGGTGTCGCGCTTAAATGGGTCCCCCCGGAAACGGGGGCCCGTTTTTTTGGTTCCTACCCCCGTTTTTTGGTTCCTACCCCCGGTGTCGCGCTTAAATGGTTCCCCCCGGAAACGGGGGCCCGTTTTTTTGGTTCCTACCTCCGTTTTTTGGTTCCTACCCAAGGTGTCGCGCTTAAATGGGTCCCCCCGGAAACGGGGGCCCTTTTTTTTGGTTCCTACCCCCGTTTTTTGGTTCCTACCCCCGGTGTCTCACTTAAATGGGTCCCCCCGGAAACGGGGGCCCTTTTTTTTGGTTCCTACCCCCGTTTTTTGGTTCCTACCCCCGGTGTCGCGCTTAAATGGGTCCCCCCGGAAACGGGGGGCCCGTTTTTTTGGTTCCTACCCCCGTTTTTTGGTTCCTACCCCCGGTGTCGCGCTTAAATGGGTCCCCCCGGAAACGGGGGCCCGTTTTTTTGGTTCCTACCCCCATTTTTTGGTTCCTACCCCTGGTGTCGCGCTTAAATGGGTCCCCCCGGAAACGGGGGCCCTTTTTTTGGTTCCTACCCCCGTTTTTTGGTTCCTACCCCCGGTGTCGCGCTTAAATGGGTCCCCCCGGAAACGGGGGCCCGTTTTTCTGGTTCCTACCCCCGTTTTTTGGTTCCTACCCCCGGTGTCGCGCTTAAATGGGTCCCCCGGAAACGGGGGCCCGTTTTTTTGGTTCCTACCCCCGTTTTTTGGTTCCTACCCCCGGTGTCGCGCTTAAATGGGTCCCCCCGGAAACGGGGGCCCGTTTTTTTGGTTCCTACCCCCGTTTTTTGGTTCCTACCCCCGGTGTCGCGCTTAAATGGGTCCCCCCGGAAACGGGGGCCCGTTTAATTGGTTCCTACTCCCGTTTTTTGATTCCTACCCCCCCGGTGTCGCGCTTAAATGGGTCCCCCCGGAAACGGGGGCCCGTTTTTTTGGTTCCTACCCCCGTTTTTTGGTTCCTACCCCCAGTGTCGCGCTTAAATGGGTCCCCCCGGAAACGGGGGCCCGTTTTTTTGGTTCCTACCCCCGTTTTTTGGTTCCTACCCCCGGTGTCGCGCTTAAATGGGTCCCCCCGGAAACGGGGGCCCGTTTTTTTGGTTCCTACCCCCATTTTTGGGTTCCTACCCCCGGTGTCGCGCTTAAATGGGTCCCCCCGGAAACGGGGGCCCGTTTTTTTGGTTCCTACCCCCGTTTTTTTGTTCCTACCCCCGGTGTCGCGTTTAAATGGGTCCCCCCAGAAACGGGGGCCCGTTTTTTTGGTTCCTACCTCCGTTTTTTGGTTCGTACCCAAGGTGTCGCGCTTAAATGGGTCCCCACGGAAACGGGGGCCCTTTTTTTTGGTTCCTACCCCCGTTTTTTGGTTCCTACCCCCGGTGTCTCGCTTAAATGGGTCCCCCCGGAAACGGGGGCCCGTTTTTTTGGTTCCTACCCCCGGTTTTTGGTTCCTACCCCCGGTGTCGCGCTTAAATGGGTCCCCCCGGAAACGGGGGCCCGTTTTTTTGGTTCCTACCCCCGTTTTTTGGTTCCTACCCCCGGTGTCGCGCTTAAATGGGTCCCCCCGGAAATGGGGGCCCATTTTTTTGGTTCCTACTCCCGTTTTTTGGTTCCTACCCCCGGTGTCGCGCTTAAATGGGTCCCCCCGGAAACGGGGGCCCGTTTTTTTGGTTCCTACCCCCGTTTTTTGGTTCCTACCCCCGGTGTCGCGCTTAAATGGGTCCCCCCGGAAACGGGGGCCCGTTTTTTTGGTTCCTACCTCCGTTTTTTGGTTCCTACCCAAGGTGTCGCGCTTAAATGGGTCCCCCCGGAAACGGGGGCCCTTTTTTTTGGTTCCTACCCCCGTTTTTTGGTTCCTACCCCCGGTGTCTCGCTTAAATGTGTCCCCCCGGAAACGGGGGCCCGTTTTTTTGGTTCCTACCCCCGTTTTTTGGTTCCTACCCCCGGTGTCGCGCTTAAATGGGTCCCCCCGGAAACGGGGGCCCGTTTTTTTGGTTCCTACCCCCGTTTTTTGGTTCCTACCCCCGGTGTCGCGCTTAAATGGGTCCCCCCGGAAACGGGGGCCCGTTTTTTTGGTTCCTACCTCCGTTTTTTGGTTCCTACCCAAGGTGTCGCGCTTAAATGGGTCCCCCCGGAAACGGGGGCCCTTTTTTTTGGTTCCTACCCCCGTTTTTTGGTTCCTACCCCCGGTGTCTCGCTTAAATGTGTCCCCCCGGAAACGGGGGCCCGTTTTTTTATTCCTACCCCCGTTTTTTGGTTCCTACCCCCGGTGTCGCGCTTAAATGGGTCCCCCCGGAAACGGGGGCCCGTTTTTTTGGTTCCTACCCCCGTTTTTTGGTTCCTACCCCCGGTGTCGCGCTTAAATGGGTCCCCCCGGAAACGGGGGCCCTTTTTTTGGTTCCTACCCCCATTTTTTGGTTCCTACCCCCGGTGTCGCGCTTAAATGGGTCCCCCCGGAAACGGGGGCCCGTTTTTTTGGTTCCTACCTCCGTATTTTTGTTCCTACCCCCGGTGTCACGCTTAAATGGGTCCCCTGGAAACGGGGGCCCGTTTTTTTGGTTCCTAGCCCCGTTTTTTGGTTCCTACCCCCGGTGTCGCGCTTAAATGGGTCCCCCCGGAAATGGGGGCCCTTTTTTTTGGTTCCTACCCCCGTTTTTTGGTTCCTACCCCCGGTGTCATGCTTAAATGGGTCCCCCCGGAAACGGGGGCCCTTTTTTTTGGTTCCTACCCCCGTTTTTTGGTTCCTACCTCCGGTGTCGCGCTTAAATGGGTCCGCCCGGAAACGGGGGCCCGTTTTTTTGGTTCCTACCCCTGTTTTTTGGTTCCTACCCCCGGTGTCGCGCTTAAATGGGTCCCCCCGGAAACGGGGGCCCGTTTTTTTGGTACCTACCCCCGTTTTTTGGTTCCTACCCCCCGGTGTCGCGCTTAAATGGGTCCCCCCGGAAACGGGGGCCCGTTTTTTTGGTTTCTACCCCCGTTTTTTGGTTTCTACCCCCATTTTCGCGCTTAAATGGGTCCCCCCGGAAACGGGGGCCCGTTTTTTTGGTTCCTACCTCCGTTTTTTGGTTCCTACCCAAGGTGTCGCGCTTAAATGGGTCCCCCCGGAAACGGGGGCCCTTTTTTTTGCTTCCTACCCCCGTTTTTTGGTTCCTACCCCCGGTGTCTCGCTTAAATGGGTCCCCCCGGAAACGGGGGCCCGTTTTTTTGGTTCCTACCCCCGTTTTTTGGTTCCTACCCCCGGTGTTGCGCTTAAATGGGTCCCCCCGGAAACGGGGGCCCGTTTTTTTGGTTCCTACCCCCGTTTTTTGGTTCCTACCCCCGTTGTCACGCTGAAATGGGTCCCCCGGAAACGGGGGCCCGTTTTTTTGGTTCCTACCCCCGTTTTTTGGTTCCTACCCCCGGTGTCGCGCTTAAATGGGTCCCCCCGGAAACGGGGGCCCGTTTTTTTGGTTCCTACCCCCGTTTTTTGGTTCCTACCCCCGGTGCCGCGCTTAAATGGGTCCCCCCGGAAACGGGGGCCCGTTTTTTTGGTTCCTACCCCCGTTTTTTGGTTCCTACCCCTGGTGTCGCGCTTAAATGGGTCCTCCCGGAAACGGGGGCCCTTTTTTTGGTTCCTACCCCCGTTTTTTGGTTCCTACCCCCGGTGTCGCGCTTAAATGGGTCCCCCCGGAAACGGGGGCCCGTTTTTCTGGTTCCTACCCCCGTTTTTTGGTTCCTAACCCCGGTGTCGCGCTTAAATGGGTCCCCCGGAAACGGGGGCCCGTTTTTTTGGTTCCTACCCCCGTTTTTTGGTTCCTACCCCCGGTGTCGCGCTTAAATGGGTCCCCCCGGAAACGGGGGCCCGTTTTTTTGGTTTCTACCCCCGTTTTTTATTCCTACCCCCGTTGTCGCGCTTAAATGGGTCCCCCCGGAAACGGGGGCCCGTTTTTTTGGTTCCTACCCCCGTTTTTTGGTTCCTACCCAAGGTGTCGCGCTTAAATGGGTCCCCCCGGAAACGGGGGCCCGTTTTTTTGGTTCCTACCCCCGTTTTTTGGTTCCTACCCCTGGTGTCGCGCTTAAATGGGTCCCCCCGGAAACGGGGGCCCTTTTTTTGGTTCCTACCCCCGTTTCTTGGTTCCTACCCCCGGTGTCGCGCTTAAATGGGTCCCCCCGGAAACGGGGGCCCGTTTTTCTGGTTCCTACCCCCGTTTTTTGGTTCCTACCCCCGGTGTCGCGCTTAAATGGGTCCCCCGGAAACGGGGGCCAGTTTTTTTGGTTCCTACCCCCGTTTTTTGGTTCCTACCCCCGGTGTCGCGCTTAAATGGGTCCTTCCGGAAACGGGGGCCCGTTTTTTTGGTTCCTACCCCCGTTTTTTGGTTCCTACCCCCGGTGTCGCGCTTAAATGGGTCCCCCCGGAAACGGGGGCCCTTTTTTTGGTTCCTACCCCCGTTTTTTGGTTCCTACCCCCGGTGTCGCGCTTAAATGGGTCCCCCCGGAAACGGGGGCCCGTTTTTCTGGTTCCTACCCCCGTTTTTTGGTTCCTACCACCGGTGTCGCGCTTAAATGGGTCCCCCGGAAACGGGGGCCCTTTTTTTTGGTTCCTACCCCCGTTTTTTGGTTCCTACCCCCGGTGTCGCGCTTAAATGGGTCCCCCCGGAAACGGGGGCCCGTTTTTTTGGTTCCTACCTCCGTTTTTTGGTTCCTACCCCCGGTGTCACGCTTAAATGGGTCCCCCGGAAACGGGGGCCCGTTTTTTTGGTTCCTACCTCCGTTTTTTGGTTCCTACCCCCGGTGTCACGCTTAAATGGGTCCCCGGGAAACGGGGGCCCGTTTTTTTGGTTCCTACCCCCGTTTTTTGTTTCCTACCCCCGGTGTCGCGCTTAAATGGGTCCCCCCGGAAACGGGGGCCCTTTTTTTTGGTTCCTACCCCCGTTTTTTGGTTCCTACCCCTGGTGTCGCGCTTAAATGGGTCCCCCCG
The DNA here is from genome assembly GCF_030867095.1 of Alligator mississippiensis. Classification (NCBI taxonomy): domain Eukaryota; kingdom Metazoa; phylum Chordata; order Crocodylia; family Alligatoridae; genus Alligator; species Alligator mississippiensis. Next base: position 56,504 of record NW_026775360.1, on the reverse strand, counting down.
GAAACGGGGGCCCGTATTTTTGGTTCCTACCTCCGTTTTTTGGTTCCTACCCCCGGTGTCGTGCTTAAATGGGTCCCCCTGGAACCGGGGCCCGTTTTTTTGGTTCCTACCCCCGTTTTTTGGTTCCTACCCCCGGTGTCGCGCTTAAATGGGTCCCCCGGAAGCGGGGGCCAGTTTTTTTGGTTCCTACCCCCGTTTTTTGGTTCCTACCCCCGGTGTCGCGCTTAAATGGGTCCCCCCGGAAACGGGGGCCCGTTTTTTTGGTTCCTACCCCCGTTTTTTGGTTCCTACCCCCGGTGTCGCGCTTAAATGGGTCCCCCCGGAAACGGGGGCCCTTTTTTTGGTTCCTACCCCCGTTTTTTGGTTCCTACCCCCGGTGTCACGCTTAAATGGGTCCCCCCGGAAACGGGGGCCCGTTTTTCTGGTTCCTACCCCCGTTTTTTGGTTCCTACCACCGGTGTCGCGCTTAAATGGGTCCCCCGGAAACGGGGGCCCGTTTTTTTGGTTCCTACCCCCGTTTTTTGGTTCCTACCCCCGGTGTCGCGCTTAAATGGGTCCCCCCGGAAACGGGGGCCCGTTTTTTTGGTTCCTACCTCCGTTTTTTGGTTCCTACCCCCGGTGTCACGCTTAAATGGGTCCCCCGGAAACGGGGGCCCGTTTAATTGGTTCCTACTCCCGTTTTTTGATTCCTACCCCCGGTGTCGCGCTTAAATGGGTCCCCCCGGAAACGGGGGCCCGTTTTTTTGGTTCCTACCCCCGTTTTTTGGTTCCTACCCCCGGTGTCGCGCTTAAATGGGTCCCCCCGGAAACGGGGGCCCGTTTTTTTGGTTCCTACCCCCGTTTTTTGGTTCCTACCCCCGGTGTCGCGCTTAAATGGGTCCCCCCGGAAACGGGGGCCCGTATTTTTGGTTCCTACCTCCGTTTTTTGGTTCCTACCCCCGGTGTCGTGCTTGAATGGGTCCCCCTGGAAACGGGGGCCCGTTTTTTTGGTTCCTACCCCCGTTTTTTGGTTCCTACCCCCGGTGTCGCGCTTAAATGGGTCCCCCGGAAACGGGGGCCAGTTTTTTTGGTTCCTACCCCCGTTTTTTGGTTCCTACCCCCGGTGTCGCGCTTAAATGGGTCCCCCCGGAAACGGGGGCCCGTTTTTTTGGTTCCTACCCCCGTTTTTTGGTTCCTACCCCCGGTGTCGCGCTTAAATGGGTCCCCCCGGAAACGGGGGCCCTTTTTTTGGTTCCTACCCCCGTTTTTTGGTTCCTACCCCCGGTGTCGCGCTTAAATGGGTCCCCCCGGAAACGGGGGCCCGTTTTTCTGGTTCCTACCTCCGTTTTTTGGTTCCTACACCCGGTGTCACGCTTAAATTGGTCCCCCGGAAACGGGGGCCCGTTTTTTTGGTTCCTACCTCCGTTTTTTGGTTCCTACCCCCGGTGTCACGCTTAAATGGGTCCCCCGGAAACGGGGGCCCGTTTTTTCGGTTCCTACCCCCGTTTTTTGGTTCCTACCCCCGGTGTCGCGCTTAAATGGGTCCCCCCGGAAACGGGGGCCCTTTTTTTTGGTTCCTACCCCCGTTTTTTGGTTCCTACCCCTGGTGTCGCGCTTAAATGGGTCCCCCCGGAAAGGGGGGCCCGTATTTTTGGTTCCTACCTCCGTTTTTTGGTTCCTACCCCCGGTGTCGCGCTTAAATGGGTCCCCCCGGAAACGGGGGCCCTTTTTTTGGTTCCTACCCCCGTTTCTTGGTTCCTACCCCCGGTGTCGCGCTTAAATGGGTCCCCCCGGAAACGGGGGCCCGTTTTTCTGGTTCCTACCCCCGTTTTTTGGTTCCTACCCCCGGTGTCGCGCTTAAATGGGTCCCCCGGAAACGGGGGCCAGTTTTTTTGGTTCCTACCCCCGTTTTTTGGTTCCTACCCCCGGTGTCGCGCTTAAATGGGTCCTTCCGGAAACGGGGGCCCGTTTTTTTGGTTCCTACCCCCGTTTTTTGGTTCCTACCCCCGGTGTCGCGCTTAAATGGGTCCCCCCGGAAACGGGGGCCCTTTTTTTGGTTCCTACCCCCGTTTTTTGGTTCCTACCCCCGGTGTCGCGCTTAAATGGGTCCCCCCGGAAACGGGGGCCCGTTTTTCTGGTTCCTACCCCTGTTTTTTGGTTCCTACCACCGGTGTCGCGCTTAAATGGGTCCCCCGGAAACGGGGGCCCTTTTTTTTGGTTCCTACCCCCGTTTTTTGGTTCCTACCCCCGGTGTCGCGCTTAAATGGGTCCCCCCGGAAACGGGGGCCCGTTTTTTTGGTTCCTACCTCCGTTTTTTGGTTCCTACCCCCGGTGTCACGCTTAAATGGGTCCCCCGGAAACGGGGGCCCGTTTTTTTTGGTTCCTACCTCCGTTTTTTGGTTCCTACCCCCGGTGTCACGCTTAAATGGGTCCCCGGGAAACGGGGGCCCGTTTTTTTGGTTCCTACCTCCGTTTTTTGGTTCCTACCCCCGGTGTCGTGCTTAAATGGGTCCCCCTGGAACCGGGGCCCGTTTTTTTTTGGTTCCTACCCCCGTTTTTTGGTTCCTACCCCCGGTGTCGCGCTTAAATGGGTCCCCCGGAAGCGGGGGCCAGTTTTTTTGGTTCCTACCCCCGTTTTTTGGTTCCTACCCCCGGTGTCGCGCTTAAATGGGTGCCCCCGGAAACGGGGGCCCGTTTTTTTGGTTCCTACCCCCGTTTTTTTGGTTCCTACCCCCGGTGTCGGGCTTAAATGGGTCCCCCCGGAAACGGGGGCCCTTTTTTTGGTTCCTACCCCCGTTTTTTGGTTCCTACCCCCGGTGTCACGCTTAAATGGGTCCCCCCGGAAACGGGGGCCCGTTTTTCTGGTTCCTACCCCCGTTTTTTGGTTCCTACCACGGTGTCGCGCTTAAATGGGTCCCCCGGAAACGGGGGCCCGTTTTTTTTGGTTCCTACCCCGTTTTTTGGTTCCTACCCCCGGTGTCGCGCTTAAATGGGTCCCCCCGGAAACGGGGGCCCGTTTTTTTGGTTCCTACCTCCGTTTTTTGGTTCCTACCCCCGGTGTCACGCTTAAATGGGTCCCCCGGAAACGGGGGCCCGTTTAATTGGTTCCTACTCCGTTTTTTGATTCCTACCCCCGTGTCGCGCTTAAATGGGTCCCCCCGGAAACGGGGGCCCGTTTTTTTGGTTCCTACCCCCGTTTTTTGGTTCCTACCCCGGTGTCGCGCTTAAATGGGTCCCCCCGGAAACGGGGGCCCGTTTTTTTGGTTCCTACCCCCGTTTTTTGGTTCCTACCCCCGGTGTCGCGCTTAAATGGGTCCCCCCGGAAACGGGGGCCCGTTTTTTTGGTTCCTACCTCCGTTTTTTGGTTCCTACCCCCGGTGTCACGCTTAAATGGGTCCCCCGGAAACGGAGGCCCGTTTTTAAATGGGTCCCCCGGAAACGGAGGCCCGTTTTTTTGGTTCCTACCCCCGTTTTTTGGTTCCTACCCCCGGTGTCGCGCTTAAATGGGTCCCCCGGAAACGGGGGCCCTTTTTTTTGGTTCCTAACCCCGTTTTTTGGTTCCTACCCCCGGTGTCGCGCTTAAATGGGTCCCCCCGGAAACGGGGGCCCTTTTTTTTGGTTCCTACCCCCGTTTTTTGGTTCCTACCCCCAGTGTCGCGCTTAAATGGGTCCCCCCGGAAACGGGGGCCCTTTTTTTTGGTTCCTAACCCCGTTTTTTGTTCCTACCCCCGGTGTCACGCTTAAATGGGTCCCCCGGAAACGGGGGCCCGTTTTTTTGGTTCCTACCCCCGTTTTTTGGTTCCTACCCCCGGTGTCGCGCTTAAATGGGTCCCCCCGGAAACGTGGGCCCTTTTTTTTGGTTCCTACACCCGTTTTTTGGTTCCTACCGCCGGTGTCGCGCTTAAATGGGTCCCCCCGGAAACGGGGGCCCGTTTTTTTGGTTCCTACCTCCGTATTTTTGTTCCTACCCCCGGTGTCACGCTTAAATGGGTCCCCCGGAAACGGGGGCCCGTTTTTTTGGTTCCTACCCCCGTTTTTTGGTTCCTACCCCCGGTGTCGCGCTTAAATGGGTCCCCCCGGAAATCGGGGCCCGTTTTTTTGGTTCCTACCCCTGTTTTTTGGTTCCTACCCCCGGTGTCACGCTTAAATGGGTCCCCCCGGAAACGGGGGCCCGTTTTTTTGGTTCCTACCCCCGTTTTTTGGTTCCTACCCCCGGTGTCGCGCTTAAATGGGTCCCCCCGGAAACGGGGGCCCTTTTTTTTGGTTCCTACCCCGTTTTTTGGTTCCTACCCCCGGTGTCGCGCTTAAATGGGTCCCCCCGGAAACGGGGGCCCTTTTTTTTGGTTCCTACCCCCGTTTTTTGGTTCCCACCCCCGGTGTCGCGCTTAAATGGGTCCCCCCGGAAACGGGGGCCCGTTTTTTTGGTTCCTACCTCCGTTTTTTGCTTCCTACCCCCGGTGTCGCGCTTAAATGGGTCCCTCCGGAAACGGGGGCCCGTTTTCCTGGTTCCTACCCCCGTTTTTTGGTTCCTCCCCCCGGTGTCACGCTTAAATGGGTCCCCCGGAAACGGAGGCCCGTTTTTTTGGTTCCTACCCCCGTTTTTTGGTTCCTACCCCCGGTGTCGCGCTTAAATGGGTCCCCCCGAAACGGGGGCCCGTTTTTTTGGTTCCTACCCACGTTTTTTGGTTCCTACCCCCGGTGTCGCGCTTAAATGGGTCCCCCCGGAAACGGGGGCCCGTTTTTTTGGTTCCTACCCCCGTTTTTTGGTTCCTACCCCCGGTGTCGCGCTTAAATGGGTCCCCCCGGAAACGGGGGCCCGTTTTTTTGGTTCCTACACCCGTTTTTTGGTTCCTACCCCCGGTGTCGCGCTTAAATGGGTCCCCCCGGAAACGGTGGCCCGTTTTTTTTGGTTCCTACCCCCGTTTTTTGGTTCCTACCCCCGGTGTCGCGCTTAAATGGGTCCCCCCGGAAACGGGGGCCCGTTTTTTTGGTTCCTAAGCCCGTTTTTTGGTTCCTACCCCCGGTGTCACGCTTAAATGGGTCCCCCGGAAACGGGGGCCCGTTTTTTTCGTTCCTACCCCCCGTTTTTTGGTTCCTACCCCCGGTGTCGCGCGTAAATGGGTCCCCCCGGAAACGGGGGCCCGTTTTTTTGGTTCCTACCCCCGTTTTTTGGTTCCTACCCCTGGTGTCGCGCTTAAATGGGTCCCCCCGGAAACGGGGGCCCTTTTTTTTGGTTCCTAACCCCGTTTTTTGGTTCCTACCCCCGGTGTCACTCTTAAATGGGTCCCCAAGAGACGGGGGCCCGTTTTTTTGGTACCTACCCCCGTTTTTTGGTTCCTACCCCCGGTGTCGCGCTTAAGTGGGTCCCCCCGGAAACGGTGGCCCGTTTTTCTGGTTCCTACCCCCGTTTTTTGGTTCCTCCCCCCGGTGTCACGCTTAAATGGGTCCCCGGAAACGGGGGCCCGTTTTTTTGGTTCCTACCCCCGTTTTTTGGTTCCTACCCCCGGTGTCACGCTTAAATGGGTCCCCCCGAAACGGGGGCCCGTTTTTTTGGTTCCTACCCACGTTTTTTGGTTCCTACCCCCGGTGTCGCGCTTAAATGGGTCCCCCCGGAAACGGGGGCCCGTTTTTTTGGTTCCTAACCCCGTTTTTTGGTTCCTATCCCCGGTGTCGCGCTTAAATGGGTCCCCCCGGTAATGGGGGCCCTTTTTTTTGGTTCCTACCCCCGTTTTTTGGTTCCTACCCCCGGTGTCGCGCTTAAATGGGTCCCCCCGGAAACGTGGGCCCTTTTTTTTGGTTCCTACACCCGTTTTTTGGTTCCTACCCCCGGTGTCGCGCTTAAATGGGTCCCCCCGGAAACGGGGGCCCGTTTTTTTGGTTCCTACCTCCGTATTTTTGTTCCTACCCCCAGTGTCACGCTTAAATGGGTCCCCCGGAAACGGGGGCCCGTTTTTTTGGTTCCTAGCCCCGTTTTTTGGTTCCTACCCCCGGTGTCGCGCTTAAATGGGTCCCCCCGGAAACGGGGGCCCGTTTTTTTGGTTCCTACCTCCGTTTTTTGGTTCCTACCCCCGGTGTCACGCTTAAATGGGTCCCCCGGAAACGGAGGCCCGTTTTTTTGGTTCCTACCCCCGTTTTTTGGTTCCTACCCCCGGTGTCGCGCTTAAATGGGTCCCCCCGGAAACAGGGGCCCTTTTTTTTGGTTCCTAACCCCGTTTTTTGGTTCCTACCCCCAGTGTCACGCTTAAATGGGTCCCCCGGAAACGGGGGCCCGTTTTTTGGTTCCTACCCCCGTTTTTTGGTTCCTACCCCCGGTGTCGCGCTTAAATGGGTCCCCCCGGAAACGGGGGCCCTTCTTTTTGGTTCCTACACCCGTTTTTTGGTTCCTACCCCCGGTGTCGCGCTTAAATGGGTCCCCCCGGAAACGGGGGCCCGTTTTTTTGGTTCCTACCCCCGTTTTTTGGTTCCTACCCCCGGTGTCGCGCTTAAATGGGTCCCCCGGAAACGGGGGCCCGTTTTTTTGGTTCCTACCCCCGTTTTTTGGTTCCTACCCCCGGTGTCGCGCTTAAATGGGTCCCCCCGGAAACGGGGGCCCGTTTTTTTGGTTCCTACCCCCCTTTTTTGGTTCCTACCCCCGGTGTCGCGCTTAAATGGGTCCCCCCGGAAACGGGGGCCCGTTTTTTTGGTTCCTACCCCCGTTTTTTGGTTCCTACCCCCGGTGTCGCGCTTAAATGGGTCCCCCCGGAAACGGGGGCCCGTTTTTTTTGGTTCCTACCCCCGTTTTTTGGTTCCTACACCCGGTGTCGCGCTTAAATGGGTCCCCCCGGAAACGGGGGCCCGTTTTTTTGGTACCTACCCCCGTTTTTTGGTTCCTACCCCCCGGTGTCGCGCTTAAATGGGTCCCCCCGGAAACGGGGGCCCGTTTTTTTGGTTTCTACCCCCGTTTTTTGGTTCCTACCCCCGTTGTCGCGCTTAAATGGGTCCCCCCGGAAACGGGGGCCCGTTTTTTTGGTTCCTACCCCCGTTTTTTGGTTCCTACCCCCGGTGTCGCGCTTAAATGGGTCCCCCCGGAAACGGGGGCCCGTTTTTTTGGTTCCTACCTCCGTTTTTTGGTTCCTACCCCCGGTGTCACGCTTAAATGGGTCCCCCGGAAACGGAGGCCCGTTTTTTTGGTTCCTACCCCCGTTTTTTGGTTCCTACCCCCGGTGTCGCGCTTAAATGGGTCCCCCCGGAAACGGGGGCCCTTTTTTTTGGTTCCTAACCCCGTTTTTTGGTTCCTACCCCCGGTGTCACGCTTAAATGGGTCCCCCCGGAAACGGGGGCCCGTTTTTTTGGTTCCTACCCCCGTTTTTTGGTTCCTACTTCCGGTGTCGCGCTTAAATGGGTCCCCCGGAAACGGGGGCCCGTTTTTTTGGTTCCTACCCCCGTTTTTTGGTTCCTACCCCCGGTGTCGCGCTTAAATGGGTCCCCCCGGAAACGGGGGCCCGTTTTTTTGGTTCCTACCCCCCTTTTTTGGTTCCTACCCCCGGTGTCGCGCTTAAATGGGTCCCCCCGGAAACGGGGGCCCGTTTTTTTGGTTCCTACCCTCGTTTTTTGGTTCCTACCCCCGGTGTCGCGCTTAAATGGGTCCCCCCGGAAACGGGGGCCCGTTTTTTTGGTTCCTACACCCGTTTTTTGGTTCCTACCCCCGGTGTCGCGCTTAAATGGGTCCCCCCGGAAACGGGGGCCCGTTTTTTTTGGTTCCTACCCCCGTTTTTTGGTTCCTACCCCCGGTGTCGCTCTTAAATTGGTCCCCCCGGAAACGGGGGCCCGTTTTTTTGGTTAATACCCCCTTTTTTTGGTTCCTACCCCCGGTGTCGTGCTTAAATGGGTCCCCCGGAAACGGGGGCCCGTTTTTTTGGTTCCTACCCCCGTTTTTTGGTTCCTACCCCCGGTGTCGCGCTTAAATGGGTCCCCCTGGAAACGGGGGCCCGTTTTTTTGGTTCCTACCTTCGTTTTTTGCTTCCTACCCCCGGTGTCGCGCTTAAATGGCTCCCCCCGGAAACGGGAGCCCGTTTTTTTGGTTCCTACCTCCGTTTTTTGGTTCCTACCCCCGGTGTCACGCTTAAATGGGTCCCCCGGAAACGGAGGCCCGTTTTTTTGGTTCCTACCCCCGTTTTTTGGTTCCTACCCCCGGTGTCGCGCTTAAATGGGTCCCACCGGAAACGGGGGCCCGTTTTTTTGGTTCCTACCCTCGTTTTTTGGTTCCTACCCCCGGTGTCGCGCTTAAATGGGTCCCCCCGGAAACGGGGGCCCGTTTTTTTGGTACCTACCCCCGTTTTTTGGTTCCTACCCCCCGGTGTCGCGCTTAAATGGGTCCCCCCGGAAACGGGGGCCCGTTTTTTTGGTTCCTACCCCCGTTTTTTGGTTCCTACCCCCGGTGTCGCGCTTAAATGGGTCCCCCCGGAAACGGGAGCCCGTTTTTTTGGTTCCTACCCCCGTTTTTTGGTTCCTACCCCCGGTGTCGCGCTTAAATGGGTCCCCCCGGAAACGGGGGCCCGTTTTTTTTGGTACCTACCCCCGTTTTTTGGTTCCTACCCCCCGGTGTCGCGCTTAAATGGGTCCCCCCGGAAATGGGGGCCCGTTTTTTTGGTTCCTACCCCCGTTTCTTGGTTCCTACCCCCGGTGTCGCGCTTAAATGGGTCCCCCCGGAAACCGGGGCCCGTTTTTTTGGTTCCTACCCCTGTTTTTTGGTTTCTACCCCCGGTGTCGCGCTTAAATGGGTCCCCCCGGAAACGGGGGCCCGTTTTTTTGGTTCCTACCCCCGTTTTTTGGTTCCTACCCCCGGTGTCGCGCTTAAATGGGTCCCCCCGGAAACGGGGGCCCTTTTTTTTGGTTCCTACCCCCGTTTTTTGGTTCCTACCCCCGGTGTCGCGCTTAAATGGGTCCCCCCGGAAACGGGGGCCCTTTTTTTGGTTCCTAACCCCGTTTTTTGGTTCCTACCACCATTGTCACGCTTAAATGGGTCCCCCGGAAACGGGGGCCCGTTTTTTTGGTTCCTACCCCCGTTTTTTGGTTCCTACCCCCGGTGTCGCGCTTAAATGGGTCCCCCCGGAAACGGGGGCCCGTTTTTTTGGTTCCTACCCCTGTTTTTTGGTTCCTACCCCCGGTGTCGCGCTTAAATGGGTCCCCCCGGAAACGGGGGCCCGTTTTTTTGGTTCCTACCCCTGTTTTTTGGTTCCTACTCCCGGTGTCGCGCTTAAATGGGTCCCCCCGGAAACGGGGGCCCGTTTTTTTGGTTCCTACGCCCGTTTTTTGGTTCCTACCCTCGGTGTCGCGCTTAAATGGGTCCCCCCGGAAACGGGGGCCCTTTTTTTTGGTTCCTAACCCCGTTTTTTGGTTCCTACCCCCGGTGTCACGCTTAAATGGGTCCCCTGGAAACGGGGGCCCGTTTTTTTGGTTCCTACCCCCCGTTTTTTGGTTCCTACCCCCGGTGTCGCGCGTAAATGGGTCCCCCCGGAAACGGGGGCCCGTTTTTTTGGTTCCTACCCCCGTTTTTTGGTTCCTACCCCTGGTGTCGCGCTTAAATGGGTCCCCCCAGAAACGGGGTCCCTTTTTTTTGGTTCCTAACCCCGTTTTTTGGTTCCTACCCCCGGTGTCACTCTTAAATGGGTCCCCCGGAGACGGGGGCCCGTTTTTTTGGTTCCTACCCCCGTTTTTTGGTTCCTACCCCCGGTGTCGCGCTTAAATGGGTCCCCCCGGAAACGGGGGCCCGTTTTTTTTGGTTCCTACCTCCGTTTTTTGGTTCCTACCCCCGGTGTCACGCTTAAATGGGTCCCCCGGAAACGGAGGCCCGTTTTTTTGGTTCCTACCCCCGTTTTTTGGTTCCTACCCCCGGTGTCGCGCTTAAATGGGTCCCCCCGGAAACGGGGGCCCTTTTTTTTGGTTCCTAACCCCGTTTTTTGGTTCCTACCCCCGGTGTCGCGCTTAAATGGGTCCCCCCGGAAACGGGGGCCCGTTTTTTTGGTTCCTAACCCCGTTTTTTGGTTCCTACCCCCGGTGTCACTCTTAAATGGGTCCCCCGGAGACGGGGGCCCGTTTTTTTGGTTCCTACCCCCGTTTTTTGGTTCCTACCCCCGGTGTCGCGCTTAAATGGGTCCCCCCGGAAACGGGGGCCCTTTTTTTGGTTCCTACCCCCGTTTTTTGGTTCCTCCCCCCGGTGTCACGCTTAAATGGGTCCCCCGGAAACGGGGGCCCGTTTTTTTGGTTCCTACCCCCGTTTTTTGGTTCCTACCCCGGTGTCGCGCTTAAATGGGTCCCCCCGAAACGGGGGCCCGTTTTTTTGGTTCCTACCCACATTTTTTGGTTCCTACCCCCGGTGTCGCCCTTAAATGGGTCCCCCCGGAAACGGGGGCCCGTTTTTTTGGTTCCTAACCCCGTTTTTGGTTCCTACCCCCGGTGTCGCGCTTAAATGGGTCCCCCGTAAACGGGGGCCATTTTTTTGGTTCCTACCCCCTTTTTTTGGTTCCTACCCCCGGTGTCGCGCTTAAATGGGTCCCCCGGAAACGGGGGCCCGTTTTTTTGGTTCCTACCCCGTTTTTTGGTTCCTACCCCCGGTGTCGCGCTTAAATGGGTCCCCCCGGAAACGGGGGCCCGTTTTTTTGGTTCCTACCCCCGTTTTTTGGTTCCTACACCCGGTGTCGCGCTTAAATGGGTCCCCCCGGAAACGGGGGCCCGTTTTTTTGGTTCCTACCCCCGTTTTTTGGTTCCTACCCCCAGTGTCGCGCTTAAATGGGTCCCCCCGGAAACGGGGGCCCTTTTTTTTGGTTCCTAACCCCGTTTTTTGTTCCTACCCCCGGTGTCACGCTTAAATGGGTCCCCCGGAAACGGGGGCCCGTTTTTTTGGTTCCTACCCCCGTTTTTTGGTTCCTACCCCCGGTGTCGCGCTTAAATGGGTCCCCCCGGAAACGTGGGCCCTTTTTTTTGGTTCCTACACCCGTTTTTTGGTTCCTACCCCCGGTGTCGCGCTTAAATGGGTCCCCCGGAAACGGGGGCCCGTTTTTTTGGTTCCTACCTCCGTATTTTTGTTCCTACCCCCGGTGTCGCGCTTAAATGGGTCCCCCGGAAACGTGGGCCCTTTTTTTTGGTTCCTACACCCGTTTTTGGTTCCTACCCCGGTGTCGCGCTTAAATGGGTCCCCCCGGAAACGGGGGCCGTTTTTTTGGTTCCTACCTCCGTATTTTTGTTCCTACCCCCGGTGTCACGCTTAAATGGGTCCCCCGGAAACGGGGGCCCGTTTTTTTGGTTCCTAGCCCCGTTTTTTGGTTCCTACCCCCGGTGTCGCGCTTAAATGGGTCCCCCCGGAAACGGGGGCCCGTTTTTTTGGTTCCTACTTCCGTTTTTTGGTTCCTACCCCCGGTGTCACGCTTAAATGGGTCCCCCGGAAACGGAGGCCCGTTTTTTTGGTTCCTACCCCCGTTTTTGGTTCCTACCCCCGGTGTCGCGCTTAAATGGGTCCCCCCGGAAACAGGGGCCCTTTTTTTTGGTTCCTAACCCCGTTTTTTGGTTCCTACCCCCAGTGTCACGCTTAAATGGGTCCCCCGGAAACGGGGGCCCGTTTTTTGGTTCCTACCCCCGTTTTTTGGTTCCTACCCCCGGTGTCGCGCTTAAATGGGTCCCCCCGGAAACGGGGGCCCTTCTTTTTGGTTCCTACACCCGTTTTTTGGTTCCTACCCCCGGTGTCGCGCTTAAATGGGTCCCCCCGGAAACGGGGGCCCGTTTTTTTGGTTCCTACCCCCGTTTTTTGGTTCCTACCCCCGGTGTCGCGCTTAAATGGGTCCCCCGGAAACGGGGGCCCGTTTTTTTGGTTCCTACCCCCGTTTTTTGGTTCCTACCCCCGGTGTCGCGCTTAAATGGGTCCCCCCGGAAACGGGGGCCCGTTTTTTTGGTTCCTACCCCCCTTTTTTGGTTCCTACCCCCGGTGTCGCGCTTAAATGGGTCCCCCCGGAAACGGGGGCCCGTTTTTTTGGTTCCTACCCCCGTTTTTTGGTTCCTACCCCCGGTGTCGCGCTTAAATGGGTCCCCCCGGAAACGGGGGCCCGTTTTTTTGGTTCCTACCCCCGTTTTTTGGTTCCTACACCCGGTGTCGCGCTTAAATGGGTCCCCCCGGAAACGGGGGCCCGTTTTTTTGGTACCTACCCCCGTTTTTTGGTTCCTACCCCCCGGTGTCGCGCTTAAATGGGTCCCCCCGGAAACGGGGGCCCGTTTTTTTGGTTTCTACCCCCGTTTTTTGGTTCCTACCCCCGTTGTCGCGCTTAAATGGGTCCCCCCGGAAACGGGGGCCCGTTTTTTTGGTTCCTACCCCCGTTTTTTGGTTCCTACCCCCGGTGTCGCGCTTAAATGGGTCCCCCCGGAAACGGGGGCCCGTTTTTTTGGTTCCTAGCTCCGTTTTTTGGTTCCTACCCCCGGTGTCACGCTTAAATGGGTCCCCCGGAAACGGAGGCCCGTTTTTTTGGTTCCTACCCCCGTTTTTTGGTTCCTACCCCCGGTGTCGCGCTTAAATGGGTCCCCCCGGAAACGGGGGCCCTTTTTTTTGGTTCCTAACCCCGTTTTTTGGTTCTTACCCCCGGTGTCACGCTTAAATGGGTCCCCCCGGAAACGGGGGCCCGTTTTTTTGGTTCCTACCCCCGTTTTTTGGTTCCTACTTCCGGTGTCGCGCTTAAATGGGTCCCCCGGAAACGGGGGCCCGTTTTTTTGGTTCCTACCCCCGTTTTTTGGTTCCTACCCCCGGTGTCGCGCTTAAATGGGTCCCCCCGGAAACGGGGGCCCGTTTTTTTGGTTCCTACCCCCCTTTTTTGGTTCCTACCCCCGGTGTCGCGCTTAAATGGGTCCCCCCGGAAACGGGGGCCCTTTTTTTTGGTTCCTACCCCGTTTTTTGGTTCCTACCCCCGGTGTCGCGCTTAAATGGGTCCCCCCGGAAACGGGGGCCCTTTTTTTTGGTTCCTAACCCCGTTTTTTGGTTCCTACGCCCGGTGTCACGCTTAAATGGGTCCCCCGGAAACGGGGGCCCGTTTTTTTGGTTCCTACCCCCGGTGTCGCGCTTAAATGGGTCCCCCCGGAAACGGGGGCCCTTTTTTTTGGTTCCTACACCCGTTTTTTGGTTCCTACCCCCGGTGTCGCGCTTAAATGGGTCCCCCCGGAAACGGGGGCCCTTTTTTTTGGTTCCTAACCCCGTTTTTTGGTTCTTACCCCCGGTGTCACGCTTAAATGGGTCCCCCCGGAAACGGGGGCCCGTTTTTTTGGTTCCTACCCCCGTTTTTTGGTTCCTACTTCCGGTGTCGCGCTTAAATGGGTCCCCCGGAAACGGGGGCCCGTTTTTTTGGTTCCTACCCCCGTTTTTTGGTTCCTACCCCCGGTGCAACTCTTAAATGGGTCCCCCCGGAAACGGGGGCCCTTTTTTTTGGTTCCTACCCCCGTTTTTTGGTTCCTACCCCCGGTGTCGCGCTTAAATGGGTCCCCCCGGAAACGGGGGCCCTTTTTTTTGGTTCCTACCCCGTTTTTTGGTTCCTACCCCCGGTGTCGCGCTTAAATGGGTCCCCCCGGAAACGGGGGCCCTTTTTTTTGGTTCCTAACCCCGTTTTTTGGTTCCTACGCCCGGTGTCACGCTTAAATGGGTCCCCCGGAAACGGGGGCCCGTTTTTTTGGTTCCTACCCCCGGTGTCGCGCTTAAATGGGTCCCCCCGGAAACGGGGGCCCTTTTTTTTGGTTCCTACACCCGTTTTTTGGTTCCTACCCCCGGTGTCGCGCTTAAATGGGTCCCCCCGGAAACGGGGGCCCGTTTTTTTGGTTCCTACCTCCGTATTTTTGTTCCTACCCCCGGTGTCACGCTTAAATGGGTCCCCCGGAAACGGGGGCCCGTTTTTTTGGTTCCTAGCCCCGTTTTTTGGTTCCTACCCCCGGTGTCGCGCTTAAATGGGTCCCCCCGGAAATGGGGGCCCTTTTTTTTGGTTCCTACCCCCGTTTTTTGGTTCCTACCCCCGGTGTCACGCTTAAATGGGTCCCCCCGGAAACGGGGGCCCGTTTTTTTGGTTCCTACCCCCGATTTTTGGTTCCTACCCCCGGTGCCGCGCTTAAATGGGTCCCCCCGGAAACGGGGGCCCGTTTTTTTGGTACCTACCCCCGTTTTTTGCTTCCTACCCCCCGGTGTCGCGCTTAAATGGGTCCCCCCGGAAACGGGGGCCCGTTTTTTTGGTTCCTACCCCCGTTTTTTGGTTCCTACCCCCGGTGTCGCGCTTAAATGGGTCCCCCCGGAAACGGGGGCCCGTTTTTTTGGTTCCTACCCCCGTTTTTTAGTTCCTACCCCCGGTGTCGCGCTTAAATGGGTCCCCCCGGAAACGGGGGCCTGTTTTTTTGGTTCCCACCCCCGTTTTTTGGTTCCTACCCCCGGTGTCGCGCTTAAATGGGTCCCCCCGGAAACGGGGGCCCGTTTTTTTGGTTCCTACCCCCGTTTTTTGGTTCCTACCCCTGGTGTCGCGCTTAAATGGGTCCCCCCGGAAACGGGGGCCCTTTTTTTTGGTTCCTAACCCTTTTTTTGGTTCCTACCCCCGGTGTCACTCTTAAATGGGTCCCCCGGAGACGGGGGCCCGTTTTTTTGGTTCCTACCCCCGTTTTTTGGTTCCTACCCCCGGTGTCGCGCTTAAATGGGTCCCTCCGGAAACGGGGGCCCGTTTTCCTGGTTCCTACCCCCGTTTTTTGGTTCCTCCCCCCGGTGTCACGCTTAAATGGGTCCCCCGGAAACGGAGACCCGTTTTTTTGGTTCCTACCCCCCGTTTTTTGGTTCCTACCCCCGGTGTCGCGCTAAAATGGGTCCCCCCGAAACGGGGGCCCGTTTTTTTGGTTCCTACCCACGTTTTTTGGTTCCTACCCCCGGTGTCGCGCTTAAATGGGTCCCCCCGGAAACGGGGGCCCGTTTTTTTGGTTCCTAACCCCGTTTTTTGGTTCCTATCCCCGGTGTCGCGCTTAAATGGTTCCCCCCGGAAATGGGGGCCCTTTTTTTTGGTTCCTACCCCCGTTTTTTGGTTCCTACCCCCGGTGTCGCGCTTAAATGGGTCCCCCCGGAAACGGGGGCCCGTTTTTTTGGTTCCTACCTCCGTTTTTTGCTTCCTACCCCCGGTGTCGCGCTTAAATGGGTCCCTCCGGAAACGGGGGCCCGTTTTCCTGGTTCCTACCCCCGTTTTTTGGTTCCTCCCCCCGGTGTCACGCTTAAATGGGTCCCCCGGAAACGGAGGCCCGTTTTTTTGGTTCCTACCCCCGTTTTTTGGTTCCTACCCACGGTGTCGCGCTTAAATGGGTCCCCCCGAAACGGGGGCCCGTTTTTTTGGTTCCTACCCACGTTTTTTGGTTCTTACCCCCGGTGTCGCGCTTAAATGGGTCCCCCCGGAAACGGGGGCCCGTTTTTTTGGTTCCTACCCCCGTTTTTTGGTTCCTACCCCCGGTGTCGCGCTTAAATGGGTCCCCCCGGAAACGGGGGCCCGTTTTTTTGGTTCCTACACCCGTTTTTTGGTTCCTACCCCCGGTGTCGCGCTTAAATGGGTCCCCCCGGAAACGGGGGCCCGTTTTTTTGGTTCCTACCCCCGTTTTTTGGTTCCTACCCCCGGTGTCGCGCTTAAATTGGTCCCCCCGGAAACGGGGGCCCGTTTTTTTGGTTCCTACACCCGTTTTTTGGTTCCTACCCCCGTTGTCGCGCTTAAATGGGTCCCCCCCGGAAACGGGGGCCCGTTTTTTTGGTTCCTACCCCTGTTTTTTGGTTCCTACCCCCGGTGTCGCGCTTAAATGGGTCCCCCCGGAAACGGGGGCCCGTTTTTTTGGTTCCTACCCCCGTTTTTTGGTTCCTACCACCGGTGTCGCGCTTAAATGGGTCCCCCGGAAACGGGGGCCCGTTTTTTTGGTTCCTACCCCCGTTTTTTGGTTCCTACCCCCGGTGTCGCGCTTAAATGGGTCCCCCCGGAAACGGGGGCCCTTTTTTTTGGTTCCTACACCCGTTTTTTGGTTCCTACCCCCGGTGTCGCGCTTAAATGGGTCCCCCCGGAAACGGGGGCCCGTTTTTTTGGTTCCTACCTCCGTATTTTTGTTCCTACCCCCGGTGTCACGCTTAAATGGGTCCCCCGGAAACGGGGGCCCGTTTTTTTGGTTCCTAGCCCCGTTTTTTGGTTCCTACCCCCGGTGTCGCGCTTAAATGGGTCCCCCGGAAACGGAGGCCCGTTTTTTTGTTTCCTACCCCCCGTTTTTTGGTTCCTACCCCCGGTGTCGCGCTAAAATGGGTCCCCCCGAAACGGGGGCCCGTTTTTTTGGGTTCCTACCCACGTTTTTTGGTTCCTACCCCCGGTGTCGCGCTTAAATGGGTCCCCCCGGAAATGGGGGCACGTTTTTTTGGTTCCTAACCCCGTTTTTTGGTTTCTACCCCCGGTGTCGCGCTTAAATGGGTCCCCCCGGAAACGGGGGCCCGTTTTTTTGGTTCCTACCTCCGTTTTTTGCTTCCTACCCCCGGTGTCGCGCTTAAATGGGTCCCTCCGGAAACGGGGGCCCGTTTTCCTGGTTCCTACCCCCGTTTTTTGCTTCCTCCCCCCGGTGTCACGCTTAAATGGGTCCCCCGGAAACGGAGGCCCGTTTTTTTGGTTCCTACCCCCGTTTTTTGGTTCCTACCCACGGTGTCGCGCTTAAATGGGTCCCCCCCGAAACGGGGGCCCGTTTTTTTGGTTCCTACCCACGTTTTTTGGTTCTTACCCCCGGTGTCGCGCTTAAATGGGTCCCCCCGGAAACGGGGGCCCGTTTTTTTGGTTCCTACCCCCGTTTTTTTGGTTCCTACCCCCCGGTGTCGCGCTTAAATGGGTCCCCCCGGAAACGGGGGCCCGTTTTTTGGTTCCTACACCCGTTTTTTGGTTCCTACCCCCGGTGTCGCGCTTAAATGGGTCCCCCCGGAAACGGGGGCCGTTTTTTTGGTTCCTACCCCCGTTTTTTGGTTCTACCCCCGGTGTCGCGCTTAAATTGGTCCCCCCCGGAAACGGGGGGCCCGTTTTTTTGGTTCCTACACCCGTTTTTTGGTTCCTACCCCCGGTGTCGCGCTTAAATGGGTCCCCCCGGAAACGGGGGCCCGTTTTTTGGTTCCTACCCCTGTTTTTTGGTTCCTACCCCCGGTGTCGTGCATAAATGGGTCCCCCCCGGAAACGGGGGCCCGTTTTTTTGGTTCCTAAGCCCGTTTTTTGGTTCCTACCCTCGGTGTCGCGCTTAAATGGGTCCCCCCGGAAACGGGGGCCCGTTTTTTTGGTTCCTACCCCCGTTTTTTGGTTCCTACCCCCGGTGTCGCGCTTAAATGGGTCCCCCCGGAAACGGGGGCCCTTTTTTTTGGTTCCTAACCCCGTTTTTTGGTTCCTACCCCCGGTGCCACGCTTAAATGGGTCCCCCGGAAACGGGGGCCCGTTTTTTTGGTTCCTACCCCCCGTTTTTTGGTTCCTACCCCCCGGTGTCGCGCGTAAATGGGTCCCCCCGGAAACGGGGGCCCGTTTTTTTGGATCCTACCCCCGTTTTTTGGTTCCTACCCCTGGTTGTCGCGCTTAAATGGGTCCCCCCGGAAACGGGGGCCCTTTTTTTTGGTTCCTAACCCCCGTTTTTTGGTTCCTACCCCCGGTGTCACTCTTAAATGGGTCCCCCGGAGACGGGGGCCCGTTTTTTTGGTTCCTACCCCCGTTTTTTGGTTCCTACCCCCGGTGTCGCGCTTAAATGGGTCCCTCCGGAAACGGGGGGCCCGTTTTCCTGGTTCCTACCCCCGTTTTTTGGTTCCTCCCCCCGGTGTCACGCTTAAATGGTCCCCCGGAAACGGAGGCCCGTTTTTTTGGTTCCTACCCCCGTTTTTTGGTTCCTACCCACGGTGTCGCGCTTAAATGGGTCCCCCCGAAACGGGGGCCCGTTTTTTTGGTTCCTAACCCCGTTTTTTGGTTCCTACCCCCCGGTGTCACTCTTAAATGGGTCCCCCCGGAGACGGGGGCCCGTTTTTTTGGTTCCTACCCCCGTTTTTTGGTTCCTACCCCCGGTGTCGCGCTTAAATGGGTCCCCCCGGAAACGGGGGCTCGTTTTTTTGGTTCCTACCCCCGTTTTTGGTTCCTACCCCCGGTGTCGCGCTTAAATGGGTCCCCCCGTAAACCGGGGCCCGTTTTTTGGTTCCTAACCCCGTTTTTTGGTTCCTACCCCCGGTGTCACTCTTAAATGGGTCCCCCGGAGACGGGGGCCCGTTTTTTTGGTTCCTACCCCCGTTTTTTGGTTCCTACCCCCGGTGTCGCGCTTAAATGGGTCCCCCCGGAAACGGGGGCCCGTTTTTTTGGTTCCTACCCCCGTTTTTTGGTTCCTACCCCCGGTGTCGCGCTTAAATGGGTCCCCCCGGAAACCGGGGCCCGTTTTTTTGGTTCCTACCCCTGTTTTTTGGTTCCTACCCCCGGTGTCACGCTTAAATGGGTCCCCCCGGAAACGGGGGCCCGTTTTTTTGGTTCCTACCCCCGTTTTTTGGTTCCTACCCCTGGTGTCGCGCTTAAATGGGTCCCCCCGGAAACGTGGGCCCTTTTTTTTGGTTCCTACCCCCGTTTTTTGGTTCCTACCCCCGGTGTCGCGCTTAAATGGGTCCCCCGGAAACGGGGGCCCTTTTTTTTGGTTCCTAACCCCGTTTTTTGGTTCCTACCCCCGGTGTCGCGCTTAAATGGGTCCCCCCGGAAACGGGGGCCCGTTTTTTTGGTTCCTACCTCCGTATTTTTGTTCCTACCCCCGGTGTCACGCTTAAATGGGTCCCCCGGAAACGGGGGCCCGTTTTTTTGGTTCCTAGCCCCGTTTTTTGGTTCCTACCCCCGGTGTCGCGCTTAAATGGGTCCCCCCGGAAATGGGGGCCCTTTTTTTTGGTTCCTACCCCCGTTTTTTGGTTCCTACCCCCGGTGTCACGCTTAAATGGGTCCCCCCGGAAACGGGGGCCCGTTTTTTTGGTTCCTACCCCCGATTTTTGGTTCCTACCCCCGGTGCCGCGCTTAAATGGGTCCCCCCGGAAACGGGGGCCCGTTTTTTTGGTACCTACCCCCGTTTTTTGCTTCCTACCCCCCGGTGTCGCGCTTAAATGGGTCCCCCCGGAAACGGGGGCCCGTTTTTTTGGTTCCTACCCCCGTTTTTTGGGTCCTACCCCCGGTGTCGCGCTTAAATGGGTCCCCCCGGAAACGGGGGCCCGTTTTTTTGGTTCCTACCCCCGTTTTTTGGTTCCTACCCCCGGTGTCGCGCTTAAATGAGTCCCCCCGGAAACGGGGGCCTGTTTTTTTGGTTCCAACCCCCGTTTTTTGGTTCCTACCCCCGGTGTCGCGCTTAAATGGGTCCCCCCGGAAACGGGGGCCCGTTTTTTTGGTTCCTACCCCCGTTTTTTGGTTCCTACCCCCGGTGTCGCTCTTAAATGGGTCCCCCCGGAAACGGGGGCCCATTTTTTTGGTTCCTACCCCTGTTTTTTGGTTCCTACCCCCGGTGTCGCGCTTAAATGGGTCCCCCCGGAAACGGGGGCCCGTTTTTTTGGTTCCTAAGCCCGTTTTTTGGTTCCTACCCTCGGTTTCGCGCTTAAATGGGTCCCCCCGGAAACGGGGGCCGGTTTTTTTGGTTCCTACCCCCGTTTTTTGGTTCCTACCCCCGGTGTCGCGCTTAAATGGGTCCCCCCGGAAACGGGGGCCCTTTTTTTTCGTTCCTAACCCCGTTTTTTGGTTCCTACCCCCGGTGTCACGCTTAAATGGGTCCCCCCGAAACGGGGGCCCGTTTTTTTGGTTCCTACCCCCCGTTTTTTGGATCCGACCCCCGGTGTCGCGCGTAAATGGGTCCCCCCGGAAACGGGGGCCCGTTTTTTTGGTTCCTACCCCCGTTTTTTGGTTCCTACCCCTGGTGTCGCGCTTAAATGGGTCCCCCCGGAAACGTGGGCCCTTTTTTTTGGTTCCTAACCCCGTTTTTTGGTTCCTACCCCCGGTGTCACTCTTAAATGGGTCCCCCGGAGACGGGGGCCCGTTTTTTTGGGTCCTACCCCCGTTTTTTGGTTCCTACCCCCGGTGTCGCGCTTAAATGGGTCCCCCCGGAAACGGGGGCCCGTTTTTCTGGTTCCTACCCCCTTTTTTGGTTCCTCCCCCCGGTGTCACGCTTAAATGGGTCCCCCGGAAACGGGGGCCCGTTTTTTTGGTTCCTACCCCCGTTTTTTGGTTCCTACCCCCGGTGTCGCGCTTAAATGGGTCCCCCCGAAACGGGGGGCCCGTTTTTTTGGTTCCTACCCCCGTTTTTTGGTTCCTACCCCCGGTGTCGCGCTTAAATGGGTCCCCCCGGAAACGGGGGCCCTTTTTTTTGGTTCCTACCCCGTTTTTGGTTCCTACCCCCGGTGTCGCGCTTAAATGGGTCCCCCCGGAAACGGGGGCCCTTTTTTTTGGTTCCTAACCCCGTTTTTTGGTTCCTACCCCCGGTGTCACGCTTAAATGGGTCCCCCGGAAACGGGGGCCCGTTTTTTTGGTTCCTACCCCCGTTTTTTAGTTCCTACCCCCGGTGTCGCGCTAAAATGGGTCCCCCCGGAAACGGGGGCCTGTTTTTTTGGTTCCCACCCCCGTTTTTTGGTTCCTACCCCCGGTGTCGCGCTTAAATGGGTCCCCCCCGGAAACGGGGGCCCGTTTTTTTGGTTCCTACCCCCGTTTTTTGGTTCCTACCCCCGGTGTCGCGCTTAAATGGGTCCCCCCGGAAACGGGGGCCCGTTTTTTTGGTTCCTACCCCTGTTTTTTGGTTCCTACCCTCGGTGTCGCGCTTAAATGGGTCCCCCCCGGAAACGGGGGCCCGTTTTTTTGGTTCCTACCCCCGTTTTTTGGTTCCTACCCCCGGTGTCGCGCTTAAATGGGTCCCCCCGGAAACGGGGGCCCTTTTTTTTGGTTCCTAACCCCGTTTTTTGGTTCCTACCCCCGGTGCCACGCTTAAATGGGTCCCCCGGAAACGGGGGCCCGTTTTTTTTGGTTCCTACCCCCCGTTTTTTGGTTCCTACCCCCCGGTGTCGCGCGTAAATGGGTCCCCCCGGAAACGGGGGCCCGTTTTTTTGGATCCTACCCCCGTTTTTTGGTTCCTACCCCCGGTGTCGCGCTTAAATGGGTCCCCCCGGAAACGGGGGCCCGTTTTTTTGGTTCCTACCTCCGTTTTTTGCTTCCTACCCCCGGTGTCGCGCTTAAATGGGTCCCTCCGGAAACGGGGGCCCGTTTTCCTGGTTCCTACCCCCGTTTTTTGGTTCCTCCCCCCGGTGTCACGCTTAAATGGGTCCCCCGGAAACGGAGGCCCGTTTTTTTGGTTCCTACCCCCGTTTTTTGGTTCCTACCCACGGTGTCGCGCTTAAATGGGTCCCCCCGAAACGGGGGCCCGTTTTTTTGGTTCCTACCCACGTTTTTTGGTTCTTACCCCCGGTGTCGCGCTTAAATGGGTCCCCCCGGAAACGGGGGCCCGTTTTTTTTGGTTCCTACACCCGTTTTTTGGTTCCTACCCCCGGTGTCGCGCTTAAATGGGTCCCCCCGGAAACGGGGGCCCGTTTTTTTGGTTCCTACCCCCGTTTTTTGGTTCCTACCCCCGGTGTCGCGCTTAAATTGGTCCCCCCGGAAACGGGGGCCCGTTTTTTTGGTTCCTACACCCGTTTTTTGGTTCCTACCCCCGGTGTCGCGCTTAAATGGGTCCCCCCGGAAACGGGGGCCCGTTTTTTTGGTACCTACCCCCGTTTTTTGGTTCCTACCCCCCGGTGTCGCGCTTAAATGGGTCCCCCCGGAAACGGGGGCTCGTTTTTTTGGTTTCTACCCCCGTTTTTTGGTTCCTACCCCCGTTGTCGCGCTTAAATGGGTCCCCCCGGAAACGGGGGCCCGTTTTTTTTGGTTCCTACCCCCGTTTTTTGGTTCCTACCCCCGGTGTCGCGCTTAAATGGGTCCCCCCGGAAACGGGGGCCCGTTTTTTTGGTTCCTACCCCCCGTTTTTTGGTTCCTACCCCCGGTGTCGCGCTTAAATGGGTCCCCCCGGAAACCGGGGCCCGTTTTTTTGGTTCCTACCCCTGTTTTTTGGTTCCTACCCCCGGTGCAACTCTTAAATGGGTCCCCCCGGAAACGGGGGCCCGTTTTTTTGGTTCCTACCCCCGTTTTTTGGTTCCTACCCCCGGTGTCGCGCTTAAATGGGTCCCCCCGGAAACGGGGGCCCTTTTTTTTGGTTCCTACCCCGTTTTTTGGTTCCTACCCCCGGTGTCGCGCTTAAATGGGTCCCCCCGGAAACGGGGGCCCTTTTTTTTGGTTCCTAACCCCGTTTTTTGGTTCCTACGCCCGGTGTCACGCTTAAATGGGTCCCCCGGAAACGGGGGCCCGTTTTTTTGGTTCCTACCCCCGGTGTCGCGCTTAAATGGGTCCCCCCGGAAACGGGGGCCCTTTTTTTTGGTTCCTACACCCGTTTTTTGGTTCCTACCCCCGGTGTCGCGCTTAAATGGGTCCCCCCGGAAACGGGGGCCCGTTTTTTTGGTTCCTACCTCCGTATTTTTGTTCCTACCCCCGGTGTCACGCTTAAATGGGTCCCCCGGAAACGGGGGCCCGTTTTTTTGGTTCCTAGCCCCGTTTTTTGGTTCCTACCCCCGGTGTCGCGCTTAAATGGGTCCCCCCGGAAATGGGGGCCCTTTTTTTTGGTTCCTACCCCCGTTTTTTGGTTCCTACCCCCGGTGTCACTCTTAAATGGGTCCCCCGGAGACGGGGGCCCGTTTTTTTGGGTCCTACCCCCGTTTTTTGGTTCCTACCCCCGGTGTCGCGCTTAAATGGGTCCCCCCCGGAAACGGGGGCCCGTTTTTCTGGTTCCTACCCCCTTTTTTGGTTCCTCCCCCCGGTGTCACGCTTAAATGGGTCCCCCGGAAACGGGGGCCCGTTTTTTTGGTTCCTACCCCCGTTTTTTGGTTCCTACCCCCGGTGTCGCGCTTAAATGGGTCCCCCCGAAACGGGGGCCCGTTTTTTTGGTTCCTACCCCCCGTTTTTTGGTTCCTACCCCCGGTGTCGCGCTTAAATGGGTCCCCCCGGAAACGGGGGCCCTTTTTTTTGGTTCCTACCCCGTTTTTGGTTCCTACCCCCGGTGTCGCGCTTAAATGGGTCCCCCCGGAAACGGGGGCCCTTTTTTTTGGTTCCTAACCCCGTTTTTTGGTTCCTACCCCCGGTGTCACGCTTAAATGGGTCCCCCGGAAACGGGGGCCCGTTTTTTTGGTTCCTACCCCCGTTTTTTAGTTCCTACCCCCGGTGTCGCGCTAAAATGGGTCCCCCCGGAAACGGGGGCCTGTTTTTTTGGTTCCCACCCCCGTTTTTTGGTTCCTACCCCCGGTGTCGCGCTTAAATGGGTCCCCCCGGAAACGGGGGCCCGTTTTTTTGGTTCCTACCCCCGTTTTTTGGTTCCTACCCCCGGTGTCGCGCTTAAATGGGTCCCCCCGGAAACGGGGGCCCGTTTTTTTGGTTCCTACCCCTGTTTTTTGGTTCCTACCCTCGGTGTCGCGCTTAAATGGGTCCCCCCGGAAACGGGGGCCCGTTTTTTTGGTTCCTACCCCCGTTTTTTGGTTCCTACCCCCGGTGTCGCGCTTAAATGGGTCCCCCCGGAAACGGGGGCCCTTTTTTTTGGTTCCTAACCCCGTTTTTTGGTTCCTACCCCCGGTGCCACGCTTAAATGGGTCCCCCGGAAACGGGGGCCCGTTTTTTTGGTTCCTACCCCCCGTTTTTTGGTTCCTACCCCCGGTGTCGCGCGTAAATGGGTCCCCCCGGAAACGGGGGCCCGTTTTTTTGGATCCTACCCCCGTTTTTTGGTTCCTACCCCCGGTGTCGCGCTTAAATGGGTCCCCCCGGAAACGGGGGCCCGTTTTTTTGGTTCCTACCTCCGTTTTTTGCTTCCTACCCCCGGTGTCGCGCTTAAATGGGTCCCTCCGGAAACGGGGGCCCGTTTTCCTGGTTCCTACCCCCGTTTTTTGGTTCCTCCCCCCGGTGTCACGCTTAAATGGGTCCCCCGGAAACGGAGGCCCGTTTTTTTGGTTCCTACCCCCGTTTTTTGGTTCCTACCCACGGTGTCGCGCTTAAATGGGTCCCCCCGAAACGGGGGCCCGTTTTTTTGGTTCCTACCCACGTTTTTTGGTTCTTACCCCCGGTGTCGCGCTTAAATGGGTCCCCCCGGAAACGGGGGCCCGTTTTTTTGGTTCCTACACCCGTTTTTTGGTTCCTACCCCCGGTGTCGCGCTTAAATGGGTCCCCCCGGAAACGGGGGCCCGTTTTTTTGGTTCCTACCCCCGTTTTTTGGTTCCTACCCCCGGTGTCGCGCTTAAATTGGTCCCCCCGGAAACGGGGGCCCGTTTTTTTGGTTCCTACACCCGTTTTTTGGTTCCTACCCCCGGTGTCGCGCTTAAATGGGTCCCCCCGGAAACGGGGGCCCGTTTTTTTGGTACCTACCCCCGTTTTTTGGTTCCTACCCCCCGGTGTCGCGCTTAAATGGGTCCCCCCGGAAACGGGGGCTCGTTTTTTTGGTTTCTACCCCCGTTTTTTGGTTCCTACCCCCGTTGTCGCGCTTAAATGGGTCCCCCCGGAAACGGGGGCCCGTTTTTTTGGTTCCTACCCCCGTTTTTTGGTTCCTACCCCCGGTGTCGCGCTTAAATGGGTCCCCCCGGAAACGGGGGCCCGTTTTTTTGGTTCCTACCCCCCGTTTTTTGGTTCCTACCCCCGGTGTCGCGCTTAAATGGGTCCCCCCGGAAACCGGGGCCCGTTTTTTTGGTTCCTACCCCTGTTTTTTGGTTCCTACCCCCGGTGCAACTCTTAAATGGGTCCCCCCGGAAACGGGGGCCCGTTTTTTTGGTTCCTACCCCCGTTTTTTGGTTCCTACCCCCGGTGTCGCGCTTAAATGGGTCCCCCCGGAAACGGGGGCCCTTTTTTTTGGTTCCTACCCCGTTTTTTGGTTCCTACCCCCGGTGTCGCGCTTAAATGGGTCCCCCCGGAAACGGGGGCCCTTTTTTTTGGTTCCTAACCCCGTTTTTTGGTTCCTACGCCCGGTGTCACGCTTAAATGGGTCCCCCGGAAACGGGGGCCCGTTTTTTTGGTTCCTACCCCCGGTGTCGCGCTTAAATGGGTCCCCCCGGAAACGGGGGCCCTTTTTTTTGGTTCCTACACCCGTTTTTTGGTTCCTACCCCCGGTGTCGCGCTTAAATGGGTCCCCCCGGAAACGGGGGCCCGTTTTTTTGGTTCCTACCTCCGTATTTTTGTTCCTACCCCCGGTGTCACGCTTAAATGGGTCCCCCGGAAACGGGGGCCCGTTTTTTTGGTTCCTAGCCCCGTTTTTTGGTTCCTACCCCCGGTGTCGCGCTTAAATGGGTCCCCCCGGAAATGGGGGCCCTTTTTTTTGGTTCCTACCCCCGTTTTTTGGTTCCTACCCCCGGTGTCACGCTTAAATGGGTCCCCCCGGAAACGGGGGCCCGTTTTTTTTGGTTCCTACCCCCGATTTTTGGTTCCTACCCCCGGTGCCGCGCTTAAATGGGTCCCCCCGGAAACGGGGGCCCGTTTTTTTGGTACCTACCCCCGTTTTTTGCTTCCTACCCCCCGGTGTCGCGCTTAAATGGGTCCCCCCGGAAACGGGGGCCCGTTTTTTTGGTTCCTACCCCCGTTTTTTGGTTCCTACCCCCGGTGTCGCGCTTAAATGGGTCCCCCCGGAAACGGGGGCCCGTTTTTTTGGTTCCTACCCCCGTTTTTTAGTTCCTACCCCCGGTGTCGCGCTTAAATGGGTCCCCCCGGAAACGGGGGCCTGTTTTTTTGGTTCCCACCCCCGTTTTTGGGTTCCTGCCCCCGGTGTCGCGCTTAAATGGGTCCCCCCGGAAACGGGGGCCCGTTTTTTTGGTTCCTAACCCCGTTTTTTGGTTCCTATCCCCGGTGTCGCGCTTAAATGGGTCCCCCCGGAAATGGGGGCCCTTTTTTTTGGTTCCTACCCCCGTTTTTTGGTTCCTACCCCCGGTGTCGCGCTTAAATGGGTCCCCCCGGAAACGGGGGCCCGTTTTTTTGGTTCCTACCCCCGTTTTTTGGTTCCTACCCCCGGTGTCGCGCTTAAATGGGTCCCCCCGGAAACGGGGGCCCTTTTTTTTGGTTCCTACCCCGTTTTTGGTTCCTACCCCCGGTGTCGCGCTTAAATGGGTCCCCCCGGAAACGGGGGCCCTTTTTTTTGGTTCCTAACCCCGTTTTTTGGTTCCTACCCCCGGTGTCACGCTTAAATGGGTCCCCCGGAAACGGGGGCCCGTTTTTTTGGTTCCTACCCCCGTTTTTTGGTTCCTACCCCCGGTGTCGCGCTTAAATGGGTCCCCCCGGAAACGGGGGCCCTTTTTTTTGGTTCCTACCCCCGTTTTTTGGTTCCTACCCCCGGTGTCACGATTAAATGGGTCCCCCCGGAAACGGGGGCCCGTTTTTTTGGTTCCTACCCCCGATTTTTGGTTCCTACCCCCGGTGCCGCGCTTAAATGGGTCCCCCCGGAAACGGGGGCCCGTTTTTTTGGTACCTACCCCCGTTTTTTGCTTCCTACCCCCCGGTGTCTCGCTTAAATGGGTCCCCCCGGAAACAGGGGCCCGTTTTTTTGGTTCCTACCCCCCGTTTTTTGGTTCCTACCCCCGGTGTCGCGCTTAAATGGGTCCCCCCGGAAACGGGGGCCCGTTTTTTTTGGTTCCTACCCCCGTTTTTTAGTTCCTACCCCCGGTGTCGCGCTTAAATGGGTCCCCCCGGAAACGGGGGCCTGTTTTTTTGGTTCCCACCCCCGTTTTTTGGTTCCTACCCCCGGTGTCGCGCTTAAATGGGTCCCCCCGGAAACGGGGGCCCGTTTTTTTGGTTCCTACCCCCGTTTTTTGGTTCCTACCCCCGGTGTCGCGCTTAAATGGGTCCCCCCGGAAACGGGGGCCCGTTTTTTTGGTTCCTACCCCTGTTTTTTGGTTCCTACCCTCGGTGTCGCGCTTAAATGGGTCCCCCCGGAAACGGGGGCCCGTTTTTTTGGTTCCTACCCCCGTTTTTTGGTTCCTACCCCCGGTGTCGCGCTTAAATGGGTCCCCCCGGAAACGGGGGCCCTTTTTTTTGGTTCCTAACCCCGTTTTTTGGTTCCTACCCCCGGTGCCACGCTTAAATGGGTCCCCCGGAAACGGGGGCCCGTTTTTTTGGTTCCTACCCCCCGTTTTTTGGTTCCTACCCCCGGTGTCGCGCGTAAATGGGTCCCCCCGGAAACGGGGGCCCGTTTTTTTGGTTCCTAACCCCGTTTTTTGGTTCCTACCCCCGGTGTCACTCTTAAATGGGTCCCCCGGAGACGGGGGCCCGTTTTTTTGGTTCCTACCCCCGTTTTTTGGTTCCTACCCCCGGTGTCGCGCTTAAATGGGTCCCTCCGGAAACGGGGGCCCGTTTTCCTGGTTCCTACCCCCGTTTTTTGGTTCCTCCCCCCGGTGTCACGCTTAAATGGGTCCCCCGGAAACGGAGGCCCGTTTTTTTGTTTCCTACCCCCCGTTTTTTGGTTCCTACCCCCGGTGTCGCGCTAAAATGGGTCCCCCCGAAACGGGGGCCCGTTTTTTTGGTTCCTACCCACGTTTTTTGGTTCCTACCCCCGGTGTCGCGCTTAAATGGGTCCCCCCGGAAATGGGGGCCCGTTTTTTTGGTTCCTAACCCCGTTTTTTGGTTCCTACCCCCGGTGTCGCGCTTAAATGGGTCCCCCCGGAAACGGGGGCCCGTTTTTTTGGTTCCTACCTCCGTTTTTTGCTTCCTATGGGGCCCGTTTTCCTGGTTCCTACCCCCGTTTTTTGGTTCCTCCCCCCGGTGTCACGCTTAAATGGGTCCCCCGGAACGGAGGGCCCGTTTTTTTGGTTCCTACCCCCGTTTTTTGGTTCCTACCCACGGTGTCTGCGCTTAAATGGGTCCCCCCGAAACGGGGCCCGTTTTTTTGGTTCCTACCCACGTTTTTTGGTTCTTACCCCCGGTGTCGCCTTAAATGGGTCCCCCCGGAAACGGGGGCCCGTTTTTTTGGTTCCTACACCCGTTTTTTGGTTCCTACCCCCGGTGTCCGCGCTTAAATGGGTCCCCCCGGAAACGGGGGCCCGTTTTTTTGGTTCCTACCCCCGTTTTTTGGTTCCTACCCCCGGTGTCGCGCTTAAATTGGTCCCCCCGGAAACGGGGGCCCGTTTTTTTGGTTCCTACACCCGTTTTTTGGTTCCTACCCCCGGTGTCGCGCTTAAATGGGTCCCCCCGGAAACGGGGGCCCGTTTTTTTGGTACCTACCCCCGTTTTTTGGTTCCTACCCCCCGGTGTCGCGCTTAAATGGGTCCCCCCGGAAACGGGGGGCTCGTTTTTTTTGGTTTCTACCCCCGTTTTTTGGTTCCTACCCCCGTTGTCGCGCTTAAATGGGTCCCCCGGAAACGGGGGGCCGTTTTTTTGGTTCCTACCCCCGTTTTTTGGTTCCTACCCCCGGTGTCGCGCTTAAATGGGTCCCCCCGGAAACGGGGGCCCGTTTTTTTGGTTCCTACCCCCGTTTTTTGGTTCCTACCCCCGGTGTGTCGCGCTTAAATGGGGTCCCCCCGGAAAACCGGGGGCCCGTTTTTTTGGTTCCTACCCCTGTTTTTTGGTTCCTACCCCCGGTGCAACTCTTAAATGGGTCCCCCCCGGAAACGGGGGCCCGTTTTTTTGGTTCCTACCCCCGTTTTTTGGTTCCTACCCCCGGTGTCGCGCTTAAATGGGTCCCCCCGGAAACGGGGGCCCTTTTTTTTGGTTCCTACCCCGTTTTTTGGTTCCTACCCCCGGTGTCGCGCTTAAATGGGTCCCCCCGGAAACGGGGGCCTTTTTTTTGGTTCCTAACCCCGTTTTTTGGTTCCTACGCCCGGTGTCACGCTTAAATGGGTCCCCCGGAAACGGGGGCCCGTTTTTTTGGTTCCTACCCCCGGTGTCGCGCTTAAATGGGTCCCCCCGGAAACGGGGGCCCTTTTTTTTGGTTCCTACACCCGTTTTTTGGTTCCTACCCCCGGTGTCGCGCTTAAATGGGTCCCCCCGGAAACGGGGCCCGTTTTTTTGGTTCCTACCTCCGTATTTTTGTCCTACCCCCGGTGTCACGCTTAAATGGGTCCCCCGGAAACGGGGGGCCCCGTTTTTTTGGTTCCTAGCCCCGTTTTTTGGTTCCTACCCCCGGTGTCGCGCTTAAATGGGTCCCCCCGGAAATGGGGGCCCTTTTTTTTGGTTCCTACCCCCGTTTTTGGTTCCTACCCCCGGTGTCACGCTTAAATGGGTCCCCCCGGAAACGGGGGCCCGTTTTTTTGGTTCCTACCCCCGATTTTTGGTTCCTACCCCCCGGTGCCGCGCTTAAATGGGTCCCCCCGGAAACGGGGGCCCGTTTTTTTGGTGACCTACCCCCGTTTTTTTGCTTCCTACCCCCCGGTGTCGCGCTTAAATGGGTCCCCCCGGAAACGGGGGCCCGTTTTTTTGGTTCCTACCCCGTTTTTTGGTTCCCTACCCCCGGTGTCGCGCTTAAATGGGTCCCCCCGGAAACGGGGGCCCGTTTTTTTGGTTCCTACCCCCGTTTTTTAGTTCCTACCCCCGGTGTCGCGCTTAAATGGGTCCCCCCGGGAAACGGGGGCCTGTTTTTTTGGTTCCCACCCCCGTTTTTGGGTTCCTACCCCCCGGTGTCGCGCTTAAATGGGTCCCCCCGGAAACGGGGGCCCGTTTTTTTGGTTCCTACCCCCGTTTTTTGGTTCCTACCCCTGGTGTCGCGCTTAAATGGGGTCCCCCCGGAAACGGGGGCCCTTTTTTTTGGTTCCTAACCCTTTTTTTGGTTCCTACCCCCGGTGGTCACTCTTAAATGGGTCCCCCGGAGACGGGGGCCCGTTTTTTTGGTTCCTACCCCCGTTTTTTGGTTCCTACCCCCGGTGTCGCGCTTAAATGGGTCCCCCGAAACGGGGGCCCGTTTTTTTGGTTCCTACCCACGTTTTTTGGTTCCTACCCCCCGGTGTCGCGCTTAAATGGGTCCCCCCCGGAAATGGGGGCCCGTTTTTTTGGTTCCTAACCCCGTTTTTTGGTTCCTACCCCCGGTGTCGCGCTTAAATGGGTCCCCCGGAAACGGGGGCCCGTTTTTTTGGTTCCTACCTCCGTTTTTTGCTTCCTACCCCCGGTGTCGCGCTTAAATGGGTCCCTCCGGAAACGGAGGCCCGTTTTCCTGGTTCCTACCCCCGTTTTTTGGTTCCTCCCCCCGGTGTCACGCTTAAATGGGTCCCCCGGAAACGGAGGCCCGTTTTTTTGGTTCCTACCCCCGTTTTTTTGGTTCCTACCCACGGTGTCGCGCTTAAATGGGTCCCCCGAAACGGGGGCCCGTTTTTTTGGTTCCTACCCACGTTTTTTGGTTCTTACCCCGGTGTCGCGCTTAAATGGGTCCCCCCGGAAACGGGGGCCCGTTTTTTTTTGGTTCCTACACCCGTTTTTTGGTTTCCTACCCCCGGTGTCGCGCTTAAATGGGTCCCCCGGAAACGGGGGCCCGTTTTTTTGGTTCCTACCCCCGTTTTTTGGTTCCTACCCCCGGTGTCGCGCTTAAATTGGTCCCCCCGGAAACGGGGGCCCGTTTTTTTGGTTCCTACACCCGTTTTTTGGTTCCTACCCCCGGGTGTCGCGCTTAAATGGGTCCCCCCGGAAACGGGGGCCCGTTTTTTTGGTACCTACCCCCGTTTTTGGTTCCTACCCCCCGGTGTCGCGCTTAAATGGGTCCCCCCGGAAACGGGGGCTCGTTTTTTTGGTTTCTACCCCCGTTTTTTGGTTCCTACCCCCGTTGTCGCGCTTAAATGGGTCCCCCCGGAAACGGGGGCCCGTTTTTTTGGTTCCTACCCCCGTTTTTTGGTTCCTACCCCCGGGTGTCGCGCTTAAATGGGTCCCCCCGGAAACGGGGGCCCCGTTTTTTTGGTTCCTACCCCCGTTTTTTGGTTCCTACCCCCGGTGTCGCGCTTAAATGGGTCCCCCCGGAAACCGGGGGCCCGTTTTTTGGTTCCTACCCCTGTTTTTTGGTTCCTACCCCCCGGTGCAACTCTTAAATGGGGTCCCCCCGGAAACGGGGGCCCGTTTTTTTGGTTCCTACCCCCGTTTTTTGGTTCCTACCCCCGGTGTCGCGCTTAAATGGGTCCCCCCGGAAACGGGGGCCCTTTTTTTTGGTTCCTACCCCGTTTTTTGGTTCCTACCCCCGGTGTCGCGCTTAAATGGGTCCCCCCGGAAACGGGGGCCCTTTTTTTGGTTCCTAACCCCGTTTTTTGGTTCCTACGCCCGGTGTCACGCTTAAATGGGTCCCCCGGAAACGGGGCCCGTTTTTTGGTTCCTACCCCCGGTGTCGCGCTTAAATGGGTCCCCCCGGAAACGGGGGCCCTTTTTTTTGGTTCCTACACCCGTTTTTGGTTCCTACCCCCGGTGTCGCGCTTAAATGGGTCCCCCCGGAAACGGGGGCCCGTTTTTTTGGTTCCTACCTCCGTATTTTTGTTCCTACCCCCGGTGTCACGCTTAAATGGGTCCCCCGGAAACGGGGGCCCGTTTTTTTGGTTCCTAGCCCCGTTTTTTGGTTCCTACCCCCGGTGTCGCGCTTAAATGGGTCCCCCCGGAAATGGGGGCCCTTTTTTTTTGGTTCCTACCCCCGTTTTTTGGTTCCTACCCCCGGTGTCACGCTTTAAATGGGTCCCCCCGGAAACGGGGGCCCGTTTTTTTGGTTCCTACCCCCGATTTTTGGTTCCTACCCCCGGTGCCGCGCTTAAATGGGTCCCCCCGGAAACGGGGGCCCGTTTTTTTGGTACCTACCCCCGTTTTTTGCTTCCTACCCCCCGGTGTCGCGCTTAAATGGGTCCCCCCCGGAAACGGGGGCCCGTTTTTTTGGTTCCTACCCCCGTTTTTTGGTTCCTACCCCCGGTGTCGCGCTTAAATGGGTCCCCCCGGAAACGGGGGCCCGTTTTTTTGGTTCCTACCCCCGTTTTTTAGTTCCTACCCCCGGTGTCGCGCTTAAATGGGTCCCCCCGGAATCGGGGGCCTGTTTTTTTGGTTCCCACCCCCGTTTTTGGGTTCCTACCCCCGGTGTCGCGCTTAAATGGGTCCCCCCGGAAACGGGGGCCCGTTTTTTGGTTCCTACCCCCGTTTTTTTGGTTCCTACCCCCGGTGTCGCGCTTAAATGGGTCCCCCCGGAAACGGGGGCCCGTTTTTTTTGGTTCCTACCCCCGTTTTTTAGTTCCTACCCCCGGTGTCGCGCTTAAATGGGTCCCCCCGGAAACGGGGGCCTGTTTTTTTGGTTCCCACCCCCGTTTTTGGGTTCCTACCCCCGGTGTCGCGCTTAAATGGGTCCCCCCGGAAACGGGGGCCCGTTTTTTTGGTTCCTACCCCCGTTTTTTGGTTCCTACCCCTGGTGTCGCGCTTAAATGGGTCCCCCCGGAAACGGGGCCCTTTTTTTTGGTTCCTAACCCTTTTTTTGGTTCCTACCCCCGGTGTCACTCTTAAATGGGTCCCCCGGAGACGGGGGCCCGTTTTTTTGGTTCCTACCCCCGTTTTTTGGTTCCTACCCCCGGTGTCGCGCTTAATTGGTCCCCCCGAAACGGGGGCCCCGTTTTTTGTGGTTCCTACCCACGTTTTTTGGTTCCTACCCCCGGTGTCGCGCTTAAATGGGTCCCCCCGGAAATGGGGGGCCCGTTTTTTTGGTTCCTAACCCCGTTTTTTGGTTCCTACCCCCGGTGGTGTCGCGCTTAAATGGGTCCCCCCGGAAACGGGGGCCCGTTTTTTTGGTTCCTACCTCCGTTTTTTGCTTCCTACCCCCGGTGTCGCGCTTAAATGGGTCCCTCCGGAAACGGGGCCCGTTTTCCTGGTTCCTACCCCCGTTTTTTGGTTCCTCCCCCCGGTGTCACGCTTAAATGGGTCCCCCGGAAACGGAGGCCCGTTTTTTTGGTTCCTACCCCGTTTTTTGGTTCCTACCCACGGTGTCGCGCTTAAATGGGTCCCCCCGAAACGGGGGGCCCGTTTTTTTGGTTCCTACCCCACGTTTTTGGTTCTTACCCCCGGTGTCGCGCTTAAATGGGTCCCCCCGGAAACGGGGGCCCGTTTTTTTGGTTCCTACACCCGTTTTTTGGTTCCTACCCCCGGTGTCGCGCTTAAATGGGTCCCCCCGGAAACGGGGGCCCGTTTTTTGGTTCCTACCCCCGTTTTTTGGTTCCTACCCCCGGTGTCGCGCTTAAATTGGTCCCCCCGGAAACGGGGGCCCGTTTTTTTGGTTCCTACACCCGTTTTTTGGTTCCTACCCCCGGTGTCGCGCTTAAATGGGTCCCCCCGGAAACGGGGGCCCGTTTTTTTGGTACCTACCCCCGTTTTTTGGTTCCTACCCCCCGGTGTCGCGCTTAAATGGGTCCCCCCGGAAACGGGGGCTCGTTTTTTGGTTTCTACCCCCGTTTTTTGGTTCCTACCCCCGTTGTCGCGCTTAAATGGGTCCCCCCGGAAACGGGGGCCCGTTTTTTTGGTTCCTACCCCCGTTTTTTGGTTCCTACCCCCGGTGTCGCGCTTAAATGGGTCCCCCCGGGAAACGGGGGCCCGTTTTTTTGGTTCCTACCCCCGTTTTTTTGGTTCCTACCCCCGGTGTCGCGCTTAAATGGGTCCCCCCGGAAACCGGGGCCCGTTTTTTTGGTTCCTACCCCTGTTTTTTGGTTCCTACCCCCGGTGCAACTCTTAAATGGGGTCCCCCCGAAACGGGGGCCCGTTTTTTTGGTTCCTACCCCCGTTTTTTGGTTCCTACCCCCGGGTGTCGCGCTTAAATGGGTCCCCCCGGAAACGGGGGCCCTTTTTTTTGGTTCCTACCCCGTTTTTTGGTTCCTACCCCCGGTGTCGCGCTTAAATGGGTCCCCCCGGAAACGGGGGCCCTTTTTTTTGGTTCCTAACCCCGTTTTTTGGTTCCTACGCCCGGTGTCACGCTTAAATGGGTCCCCCGGAAACGGGGGCCCGTTTTTTTGGTTCCTACCCCCGGTGTCGCGCTTAAATGGGTCCCCCCGGAAACGGGGGCCCTTTTTTTGGTTCCTACACCCGTTTTTGGTTCCTACCCCCGGTGTCGCGCTTAAATGGGTCCCCCCGAAACGGGGGCCCGTTTTTTTGGTTCCTACCTCCGTATTTTTGTTCCTACCCCCGGTGTCACGCTTAAATGGGTCCCCCGGAAACGGGGGCCCGTTTTTTTGGTTCCTAGCCCCGTTTTTTGGTTCCTACCCCCGGTGTCGCGCTTAAATGGGTCCCCCCGGAAATGGGGGCCCTTTTTTTTTGGTTCCTACCCCCGTTTTTTGGTTCCTACCCCCGGTGTCACGCTTAAATGGGTCCCCCCGGAAACGGGGGCCCGTTTTTTTGGTTCCTACCCCCGATTTTTGGTTCCTACCCCCGGTGCCGCGCTTAAATGGGTCCCCCCGGAAACGGGGGCCCGTTTTTTTTGGTACCTACCCCCGTTTTTTGCTTCCTACCCCCCGGTGTCGCGCTTAAATGGGTCCCCCCGGAAACGGGGGCCCGTTTTTTTTGGTTCCTACCCCCGTTTTTTGGTTCCTACCCCCGGTGTCGCGCTTAAATGGGTCCCCCCGGAAACGGGGGCCCGTTTTTTTGGTTCCTACCCCCGTTTTTTAGTTCCTACCCCCGGTGTCGCGCTTAAATGGGTCCCCCCGGAAACGGGGGCCTGTTTTTTTGGTTCCCACCCCCGTTTTTGGGTTCCTACCCCCGGTGTCGCGCTTAAATGGGTCCCCCCCGGAAACGGGGGCCCGTTTTTTTGGTTCCTACCCCCGTTTTTTGGTTCCTACCCCTGGTGTCGCGCTTAAATGGGTCCCCCCGGAAACGGGGGCCCTTTTTTTGGTTCCTAACCCTTTTTTTGGTTCCTACCCCCGGTGTCACTCTTAAATGGGTCCCCCGGAGACGGGGGCCCGTTTTTTTGGTTCCTACCCCCGTTTTTTGGTTCCTACCCCCGGTGTCGCGCTTAAATGGGTCCCCTCCGGAAACGGGGGCCCGTTTTCCTGGTTCCTACCCCCGTTTTTTGGTTCCTCCCCCCGGTGTCACGCTTAAATGGGTCCCCCGGAAACGGAGACCCGTTTTTTTGGTTCCTACCCCCCGTTTTTTGGTTCCTACCCCCGGTGTCGCGCTAAAATGGGTCCCCCCGGAAACGGGGGCCCGTTTTTTTGGTTCCTACACCCGTTTTTTGGTTCCTACCCCCGTTGTCGCGCTTAAATGGGTCCCCCCGGAAACGGGGGCCCGTTTTTTTTGGTTCCTACCCCTGGTTTTTTGGTTCCTACCCCCGGTGTCGCGCTTAAATGGGTCCCCCCGGAAACGGGGGCCCGTTTTTTTGGTTCCTACCCCCGTTTTTTGGTTCCTACCCCCGGTGTCGCGCTTAAATGGGTCCCCCCGGAAACCGGGGCCCGTTTTTTTGGTTCCTACCCCTGTTTTTTGGTTCCTACCCCCGGTGCAACTCTTAAATGGGTCCCCCCGGAAACGGGGGCCCGTTTTTTTGGTTCCTAACCCCGTTTTTTGGTTCCTACCCCCGGTGTCGCGCTTAAATGGGTCCCCCCCGGAAACGGGGGCCCGTTTTTTTGGTTCCTACCTCCGTTTTTTGCTTCCTACCCCCGGTGTCGCGCTTAAATGGGGTCCCCTCCGGAAACGGGGGGCCCGTTTTCCTGGTTCCTACCCCCGTTTTTTGCTTCCTCCCCCCGGTGTCACGCTTAAATGGGTCCCCCGGAAACGGAGGCCCGTTTTTTTGGTTCCTACCCCCGTTTTTTGGTTCCTACCCACGGTGTCGCGCTTAAATGGGTCCCCCCGAAACGGGGGCCCGTTTTTTTGGTTCCTACCCACTTTTTTTGGTTCTTACCCCCGGTGTCGCGCTTAAATGGGTCCCCCCGGAAACGGGGGCCCGTTTTTTTTGGTTCCTACCCCCGTTTTTTGGTTCCTACCCCCGGTGTCGCGCTTAAATGGGTCCCCCCGCGGAAACGGGGCCCGTTTTTTTTGGTTCCTACACCCGTTTTTTGGTTCCTACCCCCGGTGTCGCGCTTAAATGGGGTCCCCCCGGAAACGGTGGCCCGTTTTTTTGGTTCCTACCCCCGTTTTTTGGTTCCTACCCCCGGTGTCGCGCTTAAATTGGTCCCCCCGGAAACGGGGGCCCGTTTTTTTGGTTCCTACACCCGTTTTTTGGTTCCTACCCCCGGTGTCGCGCTTAAATGGGTCCCCCCGGAAACGGGGGCCCGTTTTTTTTGGTTCCTACCCCTGTTTTTTGGTTCCTACCCCCGGTGTCGTGCATAAATGGGTCCCCCCGGAAACGGGGGCCCGTTTTTTTGGTTCCTAAGCCGTTTTTTGGTTCCTACCCTCGGTGTCGCGCTTAAATGGGTCCCCCCGGGAAACGGGGGCCCGTTTTTTTGGTTCCTACCCCCGTTTTTTGGTTCCTACCCCCGGTGTCGCGCTTAAATGGGTCCCCCGGAAACGGGGGCCCGTTTTTTTGGTTCCTACCCCCCGTTTTTTGGTTCCTACCCCCGGTGTCGCGCGTAAATGGGTCCCCCCGGAAACGGGGGCCCGTTTTTTTGGATCCTACCCCGTTTTTGGTTCCTACCCCTGGTGTCGCGCTTAAATGGGTCCCCCCGGAAACGGGGGCCCTTTTTTTTGGTTCCTAACCCCGTTTTTTGGTTCCTACCCCCGGTGTCACTCTTAAATGGGTCCCCCGGAGACGGGGGCCCGTTTTTTTGTTTCCTACCCCCCGTTTTTTGGTTCCTACCCCCGGTGTCGCGCTAAAATGGGTCCCCCCGAAACGGGGGCCCGTTTTTTTGGTTCCTACCCACGTTTTTTGGTTCCTACCCCCGGTGTCGCGCTTAAATGGGTCCCCCCGGAAATGGGGGCCCGTTTTTTTGGTTCCTAACCCCGTTTTTTGGTTCCTACCCCCGGTGTCGCGCTTAAATGGGTCCCCCCCGGAAACGGGGGCCCGTTTTTTTGGTTCCTACCTCCGTTTTTTGCTTCCTACCCCCGGTGTCGCGCTTAAATGGGTCCCTCCGGAAACGGGGGCCCGTTTTCCTGGTTCCTACCCCCGTTTTTTGGTTCCTCCCCCCGGTGTCACGCTTAAATGGGTCCCCCGGAAACGGAGGCCCGTTTTTTTGGTTCCTACCCCCGTTTTTTGGTTCCTACCCACGGTGTCGCGCTTAAATGGGTCCCCCCGAAACGGGGGCCCGTTTTTTTGTTTCCTAACCCCGTTTTTTGGTTCCTACCCCCGGTGTCACTCTTAAATGGGTCCCCCGGAGACGGGGGCCCGTTTTTTTGGTTCCTACCCACTTTTTTTGGTTCTTACCCCCGGTGTCGCGCTTAAATGGGTCCCCCCGGAAACGGGGGCCCGTTTTTTTGGTTCCTACCCCCGTTTTTTGGTTCCTACCCCCGGTGTCGCGCTTAAATGGGTCCCCCCGGAAACGGGGGCCCGTTTTTTTGGTTCCTACACCCGTTTTTTGGTTCCTACCCCCGGTGTCGCGCTTAAATGGGTCCCCCCGGAAACGGTGGCCCGTTTTTTTGGTTCCTACCCCCGTTTTTTGGTTCCTACCCCCGGTGTCGCGCTTAAATTGGTCCCCCCGGAAACGGGGGCCCGTTTTTTTGGTTCCTACACCCGTTTTTTGGTTCCTACCCCCGGTGTCGCGCTTAAATGGGTCCCCCCGGAAACGGGGGCCCGTTTTTTTGGTTCCTACCCCTGTTTTTTGGTTCCTACCCCCGGTGTCGTGCATAAATGGGTCCCCCCGGAAACGGGGGCCCGTTTTTTTGGTTCCTAAGCCCGTTTTTTGGTTCCTACCCTCGGTGTCGCGCTTAAATGGGTCCCCCCGGAAACGGGGGCCCGTTTTTTTGGTTCCTACCCCCGTTTTTTGGTTCCTACCCCCGGTGTCGCGCTTAAATGGGTCCCCCGGAAACGGGGGCCCGTTTTTTTGGTTCCTACCCCCCGTTTTTTGGTTCCTACCCCCGGTGTCGCGCGTAAATGGGTCCCCCCGGAAACGGGGGCCCGTTTTTTTGGATCCTACCCCCGTTTTTTGGTTCCTACCCCTGGTGTCGCGCTTAAATGGGTCCCCCCGGAAACGGGGGCCCTTTTTTTTGGTTCCTAACCCCGTTTTTTGGTTCCTACCCCCGGTGTCACTCTTAAATGGGTCCCCCGGAGACGGGGGCCCGTTTTTTTGGTTCCTACCCCCGTTTTTTGGTTCCTACCCCCGGTGTCGCGCTTAAATGGGTCCCTCCGGAAACGGGGGCCCGTTTTCCTGGTTCCTACCCCCGTTTTTTGGTTCCTCCCCCCGGTGTCACGCTTAAATGGGTCCCCCGGAAACGGAGGCCCGTTTTTTTGTTTCCTACCCCCCGTTTTTTGGTTCCTACCCCCGGTGTCGCGCTAAAATGGGTCCCCCCGAAACGGGGGCCCGTTTTTTTGGTTCCTACCCACGTTTTTTGGTTCCTACCCCCGGTGTGGCGCTTAAATGGGTCCCCCCGGAAATGGGGGCCCGTTTTTTTGGTTCCTAACCCCGTTTTTTGGTTCCTACCCCCGGTGTCGCGCTTAAATGGGTCCCCCCGGAAACGGGGGCCCGTTTTTTTTGGTTCCTACCTCCGTTTTTTGCTTCCTACCCCCGGTGTCGCGCTTAAATGGGTCCCTCCGGAAACGGGGGCCCGTTTTCCTGGTTCCTACCCCCGTTTTTTGGTTCCTCCCCCCGGTGTCACGCTTAAATGGGTCCCCCGGAAACGGAGGCCCGTTTTTTTGGTTCCTACCCCCGTTTTTTGGTTCCTACCCACGGTGTCGCGCTTAAATGGGTCCCCCCGAAACGGGGGCCCGTTTTTTTGTTTCCTAACCCCGTTTTTTGGTTCCTACCCCCGGTGTCACTCTTAAATGGGTCCCCCGGAGACGGGGGCCCGTTTTTTTGGTTCCTACCCCCGTTTTTTGGTTCCTACCCCCGGTGTCGCGCTTAAATGGGTCCCCCCGGAAACGGGGGCCCGTTTTTTTGGTTCCTACCCCCGTTTTTTGGTTCCTACCCCCGGTGTCGCGCTTAAATGGGTCCCCCCGGAAACCGGGGCCCGTTTTTTTGGTTCCTAACCCCGTTTTTTGGTTCCTACCCCCGGTGTCACTCTTAAATGGGTCCCCCGGAGACGGGGGCCCGTTTTTTTGGTTCTTACCCCCGTTTTTTGGTTCCTACCCCCGGTGTCGCGCTTAAATGGGTCCCCCCGGAAACGGGGGCCCGTTTTTTTGGTTCCTACCCCCGTTTTTTGGTTCCTACCCCCGGTGTCGCGCTTAAATGGGTCCCCCCGGAAACCGGGGCCCGTTTTTTTGGTTCCTACCCCTGTTTTTTGGTTCCTACCCCCGGTGTCACGCTTAAATGGGTCCCCCCGGAAACGGGGGCCCGTTTTTTTGGTTCCTACCCCCGTTTTTTGGTTCCTACCCCTGGTGTCGCGCTTAAATGGGTCCCCCCGGAAACGTGGGCCCTTTTTTTTGGTTCCTACCCCCGTTTTATGGTTCCTACCCCCGGTGTCGCGCTTAAATGGGTCCCCCGGAAACGGGGGCCCTTTTTTTTGGTTCCTAACCCCGTTTTTTGGTTCCTACCCCCGGTGTCGCGCTTAAATGGGTCCCCCCGGAAACGGGGGGCCCGTTTTTTTGGTTCCTACCTCCGTATTTTTGTTCCTACCCCCGGTGTCACGCTTAAATGGGTCCCCCGGAAACGGGGGCCCGTTTTTTTTGGTTCCTAGCCCCGTTTTTTGGTTCCTACCCCCGGTGTCGCGCTTAAATGGGTCCCCCCGGAAATGGGGGCCCTTTTTTTTGGTTCCTACCCCCGTTTTTTGGTTCCTACCCCCGGTGTCACGCTTAAGTGGGTCCCCCCGGAAACGGGGGCCCGTTTTTTTGGTTCCTACCCCCGATTTTTGGTTCCTACCCCCGGTGCCGCGCTTAAATGGGTCCCCCCGGAAACGGGGGCCCGTTTTTTTGGTACCTACCCCCGTTTTTTGCTTCCTACCCCCCGGTGTCGCGCTTAAATGGGTCCCCCCGGAAACGGGGGCCCGTTTTTTTGGTTCCTACCCCCGTTTTTTGGTTCCTACCCCCGGTGTCGCGCTTAAATGGGTCCCCCCGGAAACGGGGGCCCGTTTTTTTGGTTCCTACCCCCGTTTTTTGGTTCCTACCCCCGGTGTCGCGCTTAAATGAGTCCCCCCGGAAACGGGGGCCTGTTTTTTTGGTTCCAACCCCCGTTTTTTGGTTCCTACCCCCGGTGTCGCGCTTAAATGGGTCCCCCCGGAAACGGGGGCCCGTTTTTTTGGTTCCTACCCCCGTTTTTTGGTTCCTACCCCCGGTGTCGCGCTTAAATGGGTCCCCCCGGAAACGGGGGCCCGTTTTTTTGGTTCCTACCCCTGTTTTTTGGTTCCTACCCCCGGTGTCGCGCTTAAATGGGTCCCCCCGGAAACGGGGGCCCGTTTTTTTGGTTCCTAAGCCCGTTTTTTGGTTCCTACCCTCGGTTTCGCGCTTAAATGGGTCCCCCCGGAAACGGGGGCCGGTTTTTTTGGTTCCTACCCCCGTTTTTTGGTTCCTACCCCCGGTGTCGCGCTTAAATGGGTCCCCCCGGAAACGGGGGCCCTTTTTTTTCGTTCCTAACCCCGTTTTTTGGTTCCTACCCCCGGTGTCACGCTTAAATGGGTCCCCCCGAAACGGGGGCCCGTTTTTTTGGTTCCTACCCCCCGTTTTTTGGATCCGACCCCCGGTGTCGCGCGTAAATGGGTCCCCCCGGAAACGGGGGCCCGTTTTTTTGGTTCCTACCCCCGTTTTTTGGTTCCTACCCCTGGTGTCGCGCTTAAATGGGTCCCCCCGGAAACGTGGGCCCTTTTTTTTGGTTCCTAACCCCGTTTTTTGGTTCCTACCCCCGGTGTCACTCTTAAATGGGTCCCCCGGAGACGGGGGCCCGTTTTTTTGGGTCCTACCCCCGTTTTTTGGTTCCTACCCCCGGTGTCGCGCTTAAATGGGTCCCCCCGGAAACGGGGGCCCGTTTTTCTGGTTCCTACCCCCGTTTTTTGGTTCCTCCCCCCGGTGTCACGCTTAAATGGGTCCCCCGGAAACGGGGGCCCGTTTTTTTGGTTCCTACCCCCGTTTTTTGGTTCCTACCCCCGGTGTCGCGCTTAAATGGGTCCCCCCGAAACGGGGGCCCGTTTTTTTGGTTCCTACCCACGTTTTTTGGTTCCTGCCCCCGGTGTCGCGCTTAAATGGGTCCCCCCGGAAACAGGGGCCCGTTTTTTTGGTTCCTAACCCCGTTTTTTGGTTCCTATCCCCGGTGTCGCGCTTAAATGGGTCCCCCCGGAAATGGGGGCCCTTTTTTTTTGGTTCCTACCCCCGTTTTTTGGTTCCTACCCCCGGTGTCGCGCTTAAATGGGTCCCCCCGGAAACGGGGGCCCGTTTTTTTGGTTCCTACCCCCGTTTTTTGGTTCCTACCCCCGGTGTCGCGCTTAAATGGGTCCCCCCGGAAACGGGGGCCCTTTTTTTTGGTTCCTACCCCGTTTTTTGGTTCCTACCCCCGGTGTCGCGCTTAAATGGGTCCCCCCGGAAACGGGGGCCCTTTTTTTTGGTTCCTAACCCCGTTTTTTGGTTCCTACCC
Organism: Alligator mississippiensis; assembly: GCF_030867095.1. Classification (NCBI taxonomy): domain Eukaryota; kingdom Metazoa; phylum Chordata; order Crocodylia; family Alligatoridae; genus Alligator; species Alligator mississippiensis. Next base: position 14,884 of record NW_026775360.1, on the reverse strand, counting down.
CCGGTGTCACGCTTAAATGGGTCCCCCGGAAACGGGGGCCCGTTTTTTTGGTTCCTACCCCCGTTTTTTGGTTCCTACCCCCGGTGTCGCGCTTAAATGGGTCCCCCCGGAAACGGGGGCCCTTTTTTTTGGTTCCTACCCCCGTTTTTTGGTTCCTACCCCCGGTGTCACGCTTAAATGGGTCCCCCCGGAAACGGGGGCCCGTTTTTTTGGTTCCTACCCCCGATTTTTGGTTCCTACCCCCGGTGCCGCGCTTAAATGGGTCCCCCCGGAAACGGGGGCCCGTTTTTTTGGTACCTACCCCCGTTTTTTGCTTCCTACCCCCCGGTGTCTCGCTTAAATGGGTCCCCCCGGAAACGGGGGCCCGTTTTTTTGGTTCCTACCCCCGTTTTTTGGTTCCTACCCCCGGTGTCGCGCTTAAATGGGTCCCCCCGGAAACGGGGGCCCGTTTTTTTGGTTCCTACCCCCGTTTTTTAGTTCCTACCCCCGGTGTCGCGCTTAAATGGGTCCCCCCGGAAACGGGGGCCTGTTTTTTTGGTTCCCACCCCCGTTTTTTGGTTCCTACCCCCGGTGTCGCGCTTAAATGGGTCCCCCCGGAAACGGGGGCCCGTTTTTTTGGTTCCTACCCCCGTTTTTTGGTTCCTACCCCCGGTGTCGCGCTTAAATGGGTCCCCCCGGAAACGGGGGCCCGTTTTTTTGGTTCCTACCCCTGTTTTTTGGTTCCTACCCCCGGTGTCGTGCATAAATGGGTCCCCCCGGAAACGGGGGCCCGTTTTTTTGGTTCCTAAGCCCGTTTTTTGGTTCCTACCCTCGGTGTCGCGCTTAAATGGGTCCCCCCGGAAACGGGGGCCCGTTTTTTTGGTTCCTACCCCCGTTTTTTGGTTCCTACCCCCGGTGTCGCGCTTAAATGGGTCCCCCCGGAAACGGGGGCCCTTTTTTTTGGTTCCTAACCCCGTTTTTTGGTTCCTACCCCCGGTGCCACGCTTAAATGGGTCCCCCGGAAACGGGGGCCCGTTTTTTTGGTTCCTACCCCCCGTTTTTTGGTTCCTACCCCCGGTGTCGCGCGTAAATGGGTCCCCCCGGAAACGGGGGCCCGTTTTTTTGGATCCTACCCCCGTTTTTTGGTTCCTACCCCTGGTGTCGCACTTAAATGGGTCCCCCCGGAAACGGGGGCCCTTTTTTTTGGTTCCTAACCCCGTTTTTTGGTTCCTACCCCCGGTGTCACTCTTAAATGGGTCCCCCGGAGACGGGGGCCCGTTTTTTTGGTTCCTACCCCCGTTTTTTGGTTCCTACCCCCGGTGTCGCGCTTAAATGGGTCCCTCCGGAAACGGGGGCCCGTTTTCCTGGTTCCTACCCCCGTTTTTTGGTTCCTCCCCCCGGTGTCACGCTTAAATGGGTCCCCCGGAAACGGAGGCCCGTTTTTTTGTTTCCTACCCCCTGTTTTTTGGTTCCTACCCCCGGTGTCGCGCTAAAATGGGTCCCCCCGAAACGGGGGCCCGTTTTTTTGGTTCCTACCCACGTTTTTTGGTTCCTACCCCCGGTGTCGCGCTTAAATGGGTCCCCCCGGAAATGGGGGCCCGTTTTTTTGGTTCCTAACCCCGTTTTTTGGTTCCTACCCCCGGTGTCGCGCTTAAATGGGTCCCCCCGGAAACGGGGGCCCGTTTTTTTGGTTCCTACCTCCGTTTTTTGCTTCCTACCCCCGGTGTCGCGCTTAAATGGGTCCCTCCGGAAACGGGGGCCCGTTTTCCTGGTTCCTACCCCCGTTTTTTGGTTCCTCCCCCCGGTGTCACGCTTAAATGGGTCCCCCGGAAACGGAGGCCCGTTTTTTTGGTTCCTACCCCCGTTTTTTGGTTCCTACCCACGGTGTCGCGCTTAAATGGGTCCCCCCGAAACGGGGGCCCGTTTTTTTGGTTCCTACCCACGTTTTTTGGTTCTTACCCCCGGTGTCGCGCTTAAATGGGTCCCCCCGGAAACGGGGGCCCGTTTTTTTGGTTCCTACACCCGTTTTTTGGTTCCTACCCCCGGTGTCGCGCTTAAATGGGTCCCCCCGGAAACGGGGGCCCGTTTTTTTGGTTCCTACCCCCGTTTTTTGGTTCCTACCCCCGGTGTCGCGCTTAAATTGGTCCCCCCGGAAACGGGGGCCCGTTTTTTTGGTTCCTACACCCGTTTTTTGGTTCCTACCCCCGGTGTCGCGCTTAAAAGGGTCCCCCCGGAAACGGGGGCCCGTTTTTTTGGTACCTACCCCCGTTTTTTGGTTCCTACCCCCCGGTGTCGCGCTTAAATGGGTCCCCCCGGAAACGGGGGCTCGTTTTTTTGGTTTCTACCCCCGTTTTTTGGTTCCTACCCCCGTTGTCGCGCTTAAATGGGTCCCCCCGGAAACGGGGGCCCGTTTTTTTGGTTCCTACCCCCGTTTTTTGGTTCCTACCCCCGGTGTCGCGCTTAAATGGGTCCCCCCGGAAACGGGGGCCCTTTTTTTTGGTTCCTACCCCGTTTTTTGGTTCCTACCCCCGGTGTCGCGCTTAAATGGGTCCCCCCGGAAACGGGGGCCCATTTTTTTGGTTCCTAACCCCGTTTTTTGGTTCCTACGCCCGGTGTCACGCTTAAATGGGTCCCCCGGAAACGGGGGCCCGTTTTTTTGGTTCCTACACCCGGTGTCGCGCTTAAATGGGTCCCCCCGGAAACGGGGGCCCTTTTTTTTGGTTCCTACACCCGTTTTTTGGTTCCTACCCCCGGTGTCGCGCTTAAATGGGTCCCCCCGGAAACGGGGGCCCGTTTTTTTGGTTCCTACCTCCGTATTTTTGTTCCTACCCCCGGTGTCACGCTTAAATGGGTCCCCCGGAAACGGGGGCCCGTTTTTTTGGTTCCTAGCCCCGTTTTTTGGTTCCTACCCCCGGTGTCGCGCTTAAATGGGTCCCCCCGGAAATGGGGGCCCTTTTTTTTGGTTCCTACCCCCGTTTTTTGGTTCCTACCCCCGGTGTCACGCTTAAATGGGTCCCCCCGCAAACGGGGGCCCGTTTTTTTGGTTCCTACCCCCGATTTTTGGTTCCTACCCCCGGTGCCGCGCTTAAATGGGTCCCCCCGGAAACGGGGGCCCGTTTTTTTGGTACCTACCCCCGTTTTTTGCTTCCTACCCCCCGGTGTCGCGCTTAAATGGGTCCCCCCGGAAACGGGGGCCCGTTTTTTTGGTTCCTACCCCCGTTTTTTGGTTCCTACCCCCGGTGTCGCGCTTAAATGGGTCCCCCCGGAAACGGGGGCCCGTTTTTTTGGTTCCTACCCCCGTTTTTTAGTTCCTACCCCCGGTGTCGCGCTTAAATGGGTCCCCCCGGAAACGGGGGCCTGTTTTTTTGGTTCCCACCCCCGTTTTTTGGTTCCTACCCCCGGTGTCGCGCTTAAATGGGTCCCCCCGGAAACGGGGGCCCGTTTTTTTGGTTCCTACCCCCGTTTTTTGGTTCCTACCCCTGGTGTCGCGCTTAAATGGGTCCCCCCGGAAACGGGGGCCCTTTTTTTTGGTTCCTAACCCTTTTTTTGGTTCCTACCCCCGGTGTCACTCTTAAATGGGTCCCCCGGAGACGGGGGCCCGTTTTTTTGGTTCCTACCCCCGTTTTTTGGTTCCTACCCCCGGTGTCGCGCTTAAATGGGTCCCTCCGGAAACGGGGGCCCGTTTTCCTGGTTCCTACCCCCGTTTTTTGGTTCCTCCCCCCGGTGTCACGCTTAAATGGGTCCCCCGGAAACGGAGACCCGTTTTTTTGTTTCCTACCCCCCGTTTTTTGGTTCCTACCCCCGGTGTCGCGCTAAAATGGGTCCCCCCGAAACGGGGGCCCGTTTTTTTGGTTCCTACCTCCGTATTTTTGTTCCTACCCCCGGTGTCACGCTTAAATGGGTCCCCCGGAAACGGGGGCCCGTTTTTTTGGTTCCTAGCCCCGTTTTTTGGTTCCTACCCCCGGTGTCGCGCTTAAATGGGTCCCCCGGAAACGGAGGCCCGTTTTTTTGTTTCCTACCCCCCGTTTTTTGGTTCCTACCCCCGGTGTCGCGCTAAAATGGGTCCCCCCGAAACGGGGGCCCGTTTTTTTGGTTCCTACCCACGTTTTTTGGTTCCTACCCCCGGTGTCGCGCTTAAATGGGTCCCCCCGGAAATGGGGGCCCGTTTTTTTGGTTCCTAACCCCGTTTTTTGGTTCCTACCCCCGGTGTCGCGCTTAAATGGGTCCCCCCGGAAACGGGGGCCCGTTTTTTTGGTTCCTACCTCCGTTTTTTGCTTCCTACCCCCGGTGTCGCGCTTAAATGGGTCCCTCCGGAAACGGGGGCCCGTTTTCCTGGTTCCTACCCCCGTTTTTTGCTTCCTCCCCCCGGTGTCACGCTTAAATGGGTCCCCCGGAAACGGAGGCCCGTTTTTTTGGTTCCTACCCCCGTTTTTTGGTTCCTACCCACGGTGTCGCGCTTAAATGGGTCCCCCCGAAACGGGGGCCCGTTTTTTTGGTTCCTACCCACGTTTTTTGGTTCTTACCCCCGGTGTCGCGCTTAAATGGGTCCCCCCGGAAACGGGGGCCCGTTTTTTTGGTTCCTACCCCCGTTTTTTGGTTCCTACCCCCGGTGTCGCGCTTAAATGGGTCCCCCCGGAAACGGGGGCCCGTTTTTTTGGTTCCTACACCCGTTTTTTGGTTCCTACCCCCGGTGTCGCGCTTAAATGGGTCCCCCCGGAAACGGGGGCCCGTTTTTTTGGTTCCTACCCCCGTTTTTTGGTTCCTACCCCCGGTGTCGCGCTTAAATTGGTCCCCCCGGAAACGGGGGCCCGTTTTTTTGGTTCCTACACCCGTTTTTTGGTTCCTACCCCCGGTGTCGCGCTTAAATGGGTCCCCCCGGAAACGGGGGCCCGTTTTTTTGGTACCTATCCCCGTTTTTTGGTTCCTACCCCCCGGTGTCGCGCTTAAATGGGTCCCCCCGGAAACGGGGGCTCGTTTTGTTGGTTTCTACCCCCGTTTTTTGGTTCCTACCCCCGTTGTCGCGCTTAAATGGGTCCCCCCGGAAACGGGGGCCCGTTTTTTTGGTTCCTACCCCCGTTTTTTGGTTCCTACCCCCGGTGTCGCGCTTAAATGGGTCCCCCCGGAAACGGGGGCCCGTTTTTTTGGTTCCTACCCCCGTTTTTTGGTTCCTACCCCCGGTGTCGCGCTTAAATGGGTCCCCCCGGAAACCGGGGCCCGTTTTTTTGGTTCCTACCCCTGTTTTTTGGTTCCTACCCCCGGTGCAACTCTTAAATGGGTCCCCCCGGAAACGGGGGCCCGTTTTTTTGGTTCCTACCCCCGTTTTTTGGTTCCTACCCCCGGTGTCGCGCTTAAATGGGTCCCCCCGGAAACGGGGGCCCTTTTTTTTGGTTCCTACCCCGTTTTTTGGTTCCTACCCCCGGTGTCGCGCTTAAATGGGTCCCCCCGGAAACGGGGGCCCTTTTTTTTGGTTCCTAACCCCGTTTTTTGGTTCCTACCCCCGGTGTCACGCTTAAATGGGTCCCCCGGAAACGGGGGCCCGTTTTTTTGGTTCCTACCCCCGGTGTCGCGCTTAAATGGGTCCCCCCGGAAACGGGGGCCCTTTTTTTTGGTTCCTACACCCGTTTTTTGGTTCCTACCCCCGGTGTCGCGCTTAAATGGGTCCCCCCGGAAACGGGGGCCCGTTTTTTTGGTTCCTACCTCCGTATTTTTGTTCCTACCCCCGGTGTCACGCTTAAATGGGTCCCCCGGAAACGGGGGCCCGTTTTTTTGGTTCCTAGCCCCGTTTTTTGGTTCCTACCCCCGGTGTCGCGCTTAAATGGGTCCCCCCGGAAACGGGGGCCCGTTTTTTTGGTTCCTACCCCTGTTTTTTGGTTCCTACCCCCGGTGTCGCGCTTAAATGGGTCCCCCCGGAAACGGGGGCCCGTTTTTTTGGTTCCTACCCCCGTTTTTTGGTTCCTACCCCCGGTGTCGCGCTTAAATGGGTCCCCCCGGAAACGGGGGCCCGTTTTTTTGGTTCCTACCCCTGTTTTTTGGTTCCTACCCCCGGTGTCGCGCTTAAATGGGTCCCCCCGGAAACGGGGGCCCGTTTTTTTGGTTCCTAAGCCCGTTTTTTGGTTCCTACCCTCGGTGTCGCGCTTAAATGGGTCCCCCCGGAAACGGAGGCCCGTTTTTTTGGTTCCTACCCCCGTTTTTTGGTTCCTACCCCCGGTGTCGCGCTTAAATGGGTCCCCCCGGAAACGGGGGCCCTTTTTTTTGGTTCCTAACCCCGTTTTTTCGTTCCTACCCCCGGTGCCACGCTTAAATGGGTCCCCCGGAAACGGGGGCCCGTTTTTTTGGTTCCTACCCCCCGTTTTTTGGTTCCTACCCCCGGTGTCGCGCGTAAATGGGTCCCCCCGGAAACGGGGGCCCGTTTTTTTGGTTCCTACCCCCGTTTTTTGGTTCCTACCCCTGGTGTCGCGCTTAAATGGGTCCCCCCGGAAACGGGGGCCCTTTTTTTTGGTTCCTAACCCCGTTTTTTGGTTCCTACCCCCGGTGTCACTCTTAAATGGGTCCCCCGGAGACGGGGGCCCGTTTTTTTGGTTCCTACCCCCGTTTTTTGGTTCCTACCCCCGGTGTCGCGCTTAAATGGGTCCCTCCGGAAACGGGGGCCCGTTTTCCTGGTTCCTACCCCCGTTTTTTGGTTCCTCCCCCCGGTGTCACGCTTAAATGGGTCCCCCGGAAACGGAGGCCCGTTTTTTTGGTTCCTACCCCCGTTTTTTGGTTCCTACCTCCGGTGTCGCGCTAAAATGGGTCCCCCCGAAACGGGGGCCCGTTTTCCTGGTTCCTACCCCCGTTTTTTGGTTCCTCCCCCCGGTGTCACGCTTAAATGGGTCCCCCGGAAACGGAGGCCCGTTTTTTTGGTTCCTACCCCCGTTTTTTGGTTCCTACCCCCGGTGTCGCGCTTAAATGGGTCCCCCCGAAACGGGGGCCCGTTTTTTTGGTTCCTACCCACGTTTTTTGGTTCCTACCCCCGGTGTCGCGCTTAAATGGGTCCCCCCGGAAACGGGGGCCCGTTTTTTTGGTTCCTACCCCCGTTTTTTGGTTCCTACCCCCGGTGTCGCGCTTAAATGGGTCCCCCCGGAAAAGGGGGCCCGTTTTTTTGGTTCCTACACCCGTTTTTTGGTTCCTACCCCCGGTGTCGCGCTTAAATGGTTCCCCCCGGAAACGGGGGCCCGTTTTTTTGGTTCCTACCCCCGTTTTTTGGTTCCTACCCCCGGTGTCGCGCTTAAATTGGTCCCCCCGGAAACGGGGGCCCGTTTTTTTGGTTCCTACACCCGTTTTTTGGTTCCTACCCCCGGTGTCGTGCTTAAATGGGTCCCCCCGGAAACGGGGGCCCGTTTTTTTGGTACCTACCCCCGTTTTTTGGTTCCTACCCCCCGGTGTCGCGCTTAAATGGGTCCCCCCGGAAACGGGGGCCCGTTTTTTTGGTTTCTACGCCCGTTTTTTGGTTCCTACCCCCGTTGTCGCGCTTAAATGGGTCCCCCCGGAAACGGGGGCCCGTTTTTTTGGTTCCTACCCCCGTTTTTTGGTTCCTACCCCCGGTGTCGCGCTTAAATGGGTCCCCCCGGAAACGGGGGCCCGTTTTTTTGGTTCCTACCCCCGTTTTTTGGTTCCTACCCCCGGTGTCGCGCTTAAATGGGTCCCCCCGGAAATCGGGGCCCGTTTTTTTGGTTCCTACCCCTGTTTTTTGGTTCCTACCCCCGGTGTCACGCTTAAATGGGTCCCCCCGGAAACGGGGGCCCGTTTTTTTGGTTCCTACCCCCGTTTTTTGGTTCCTACCCCCGGTGTCGCGCTTAAATGGGTCCCCCCGGAAACGGGGGCCCTTTTTTTTGGTTCCTACCCCGTTTTTTGGTTCCTACCCCCGGTGTCGCGCTTAAATGGGTCCCCCCGGAAACGGGGGCCCTTTTTTTTGGTTCCTACCCCCGTTTTTTGGTTCCTACCCCCGGTGTCGCGCTTAAATGGGTCCCCCCGGAAACGGGGGCCCGTTTTTTTGGTTCCTACCTCCGTTTTTTGCTTCCTACCCCCGGTGTCGCGCTTAAATGGGTCCCTCCGGAAACGGGGGCCCGTTTTCCTGGTTCCTACCCCCGTTTTTTGGTTCCTCCCCCCGGTGTCACGCTTAAATGGGTCCCCCGGAAACGGAGGCCCGTTTTTTTGGTTCCTACCCCCGTTTTTTGGTTCCTACCCCCGGTGTCGCGCTTAAATGGGTCCCCCCGAAACGGGGGCCCGTTTTTTTGGTTCCTACCCACGTTTTTTGGTTCCTACCCCCGGTGTCGCGCTTAAATGGGTCCCCCCGGAAACGGGGGCCCGTTTTTTTGGTTCCTACCCCCGTTTTTTGGTTCCTACCCCCGGTGTCGCGCTTAAATGGGTCCCCCCGGAAACGGGGGCCCGTTTTTTTGGTTCCTACACCCGTTTTTTGGTTCCTACCCCCGGTGTCGCGCTTAAATGGGTCCCCCCGGAAACGGGGGCCCGTTTTTTTGGTTCCTACCCTCGTTTTTTGGTTCCTACCCCCGGTGTCGCGCTTAAATTGGTCCCCCCGGAAACGGGGGCCCGTTTTTTTGGTTCCTACCCCCTTTTTTTGGTTCCTACCCCCGGTGTCGCGCTTAAATGGGTCCCCCGGAAACGGGGGCCCGTTTTTTTGGTTCCTACCCCCGTTTTTTGGTTCCTACCCCCGGTGTCGCGCTTAAATGGGTCCCCCTGGAAACGGGGGCCCGTTTTTTTGGTTCCTACCTCCGTTTTTTGCTTCCTACCCCCCGGTGTCGCGCTTAAATGGGTCCCCCCGGAAACGGGGGCCCGTTTTTTTGGTTCCTACCTCCGTTTTTTGGTTCCTACCCCCGGTGTAACGCTTAAATGGGTCCCCCGGAAACGGAGGCCCTTTTTTTTGGTTCCTACCCCCGTTTTTTGGTTCCTACCCCCGGTGTCGCGCTTAAATGGGTCCCCCCGGAAACGGGGGCCCTTTTTTTTGGTTCCTAACCCCGTTTTTTGGTTCCTACCCCCGGTGTCGCGCTTAAATGGGTCCCCCCGGAAACGGGGGCCCGTTTTTTTGGTTCCTACCCCCGTTTTTTGGTTCCTACCCCCGGTGTCGCGCTTAAATGGGTCCCCCCGGAAACGGGGGCCCGTTTTTTTGGTTCCTACCCCCGTTTTTTGGGTCCTACCCCCGGTGTCGCGCTTCAATGGGTCCCCCCGGAAACGGGGGCCCGTTTTTTTGGTTCCTACCCCCGTTTTTTGGGTCCTACCCCCGGTGCCGCGCTTAAATGGGTCCCCCCGGAAACGGGGGCCCGTTTTTTTCGTTCCTACCCCCGTTTTTTGGTTCCTACCCCCGGTGTCGCGCTTAAATGGGTCCCCCCGGAAACGGGGGCCCTTTTTTTTGGTTCCTAACCCCGTTTTTTGGTTCCTACCCCCGGTGTCGCGCTTAAATGGGTCCCCCCGGAAACGGGGGCCCGTTTTTTTGGTTCCTACCCCCCGGTGTCGCGCTTAAATGGGTCCCCCCGGAAACGGGGGCCCGTTTTTTTGGTTTCTACCCCCGTTTTTTGGTTCCTACCCCCGTTGTCGCGCTTAAATGGGTCCCCCCGGAAACGGGGGCCCGTTTTTTTGGTTCCTACCCCCGTTTTTTGGTTCCTACCCCCGGTGTCGCGCTTAAATGGGTCCCCCCGGAAACGGGGGCCCGTTTTTTTGGTTCCTACCCCCGTTTTTTGGTTCCTACCCCCGGTGTCGCGCTTAAATGGGTCCGCCCGGAAACCGGGGCCCGTTTTTTTGGTTCCTACCCCTGTTTTTTGGTTCCTAACCCCGGTGTCACGCTTAAATGGGTCCCCCCGGAAACGGGGGCCCGTTTTTTTGGTTCCTACCTCCGTTTTTTGGTTCCTACCCCCGGTGTAACGCTTAAATGGGTCCCCCGGAAACGGAGGCCCGTTTTTTTGGTTCCTACCCCCGTTTTTTGGTTCCTACCCCCGGTGTCACGCTTAAATGGGTCCCCCCGGAAACGGGGGCCCTTTTTTTTGGTTCCTAACCCCGTTTTTTGGTTCCTACCCCCGGTGTCGCGCTTAAATGGGTCCCCCCGGAAACGGGGGCCCGTTTTTTTGGTTCCTACCCCCGTTTTTTGGTTCCTACCCCCGGTGTCGCCCTTAAATGGGTCCCCCCGGAAACGTGGGCCCGTTTTTTTGGTTCCTACCCCCGTTTTTTGGTTCCTACCCCCGGTGTCGCGCTTAAATGGGTCCCCCCGGAAACGGGGGCCCGTTTTTTTGGTTCCTACCCCTGTTTTTTGGTTCCTACCCCCGGTGTCGCGCTTAAATGGGTCCCCCCGGAAACGGGGGCCCGTTTTTTTGGTTCCTAAGCCCGTTTTTTGGTTCCTACCCTCGGTGTCGCGCTTAAATGGGTCCCCCCGGAAACGGAGGCCCGTTTTTTTGGTTCCTACCCCCGTTTTTTGGTTCCTACCCCCGGTGTCGCGCTTAAATGGGTCCCCCCGGAAACGGGGGCCCTTTTTTTTGGTTCCTAACCCCGTTTTTTCGTTCCTACCCCCGGTGCCACGCTTAAATGGGTCCCCCGGAAACGGGGGCCCGTTTTTTTGGTTCCTACCCCCCGTTTTTTGGTTCCTACCCCCGGTGTCGCGCGTAAATGGGTCCCCCCGGAAACGGGGGCCCGTTTTTTTGGTTCCTACCCCCGTTTTTTGGTTCCTACCCCTGGTGTCGCGCTTAAATGGGTCCCCCCGGAAACGGGGGCCCTTTTTTTTGGTTCCTAACCCCGTTTTTTGGTTCCTACCCCCGGTGTCACTCTTAAATGGGTCCCCCGGAGACGGGGGCCCGTTTTTTTGGTTCCTACCCCCGTTTTTTGGTTCCTACCCCCGGTGTCGCGCTTAAATGGGTCCCTCCGGAAACGGGGGCCCGTTTTCCTGGTTCCTACCCCCGTTTTTTGGTTCCTCCCCCCGGTGTCACGCTTAAATGGGTCCCCCGGAAACGGAGGCCCGTTTTTTTGGTTCCTACCCCCGTTTTTTGGTTCCTACCTCCGGTGTCGCGCTAAAATGGGTCCCCCCGAAACGGGGGCCCGTTTTCCTGGTTCCTACCCCCGTTTTTTGGTTCCTCCCCCCGGTGTCACGCTTAAATGGGTCCCCCGGAAACGGAGGCCCGTTTTTTTGGTTCCTACCCCCGTTTTTTGGTTCCTACCCCCGGTGTCGCGCTTAAATGGGTCCCCCCGAAACGGGGGCCCGTTTTTTTGGTTCCTACCCACGTTTTTTGGTTCCTACCCCCGGTGTCGCGCTTAAATGGGTCCCCCCGGAAACGGGGGCCCGTTTTTTTGGTTCCTACCCCCGTTTTTTGGTTCCTACCCCCGGTGTCGCGCTTAAATGGGTCCCCCCGGAAAAGGGGGCCCGTTTTTTTGGTTCCTACACCCGTTTTTTGGTTCCTACCCCCGGTGTCGCGCTTAAATGGTTCCCCCCGGAAACGGGGGCCCGTTTTTTTGGTTCCTACCCCCGTTTTTTGGTTCCTACCCCCGGTGTCGCGCTTAAATTGGTCCCCCCGGAAACGGGGGCCCGTTTTTTTGGTTCCTACACCCGTTTTTTGGTTCCTACCCCCGGTGTCGTGCTTAAATGGGTCCCCCCGGAAACGGGGGCCCGTTTTTTTGGTACCTACCCCCGTTTTTTGGTTCCTACCCCCCGGTGTCGCGCTTAAATGGGTCCCCCCGGAAACGGGGGCCCGTTTTTTTGGTTTCTACGCCCGTTTTTTGGTTCCTACCCCCGTTGTCGCGCTTAAATGGGTCCCCCCGGAAACGGGGGCCCGTTTTTTTGGTTCCTACCCCCGTTTTTTGGTTCCTACCCCCGGTGTCGCGCTTAAATGGGTCCCCCCGGAAACGGGGGCCCGTTTTTTTGGTTCCTACCCCCGTTTTTTGGTTCCTACCCCCGGTGTCGCGCTTAAATGGGTCCCCCCGGAAATCGGGGCCCGTTTTTTTTGGTTCCTACCCCTGTTTTTTGGTTCCTACCCCCGGTGTCACGCTTAAATGGGTCCCCCCGGAAACGGGGGCCCGTTTTTTTGGTTCCTACCCCCGTTTTTTGGTTCCTACCCCCGGTGTCGCGCTTAAATGGGTCCCCCCGGAAACGGGGGCCCTTTTTTTTGGTTCCTACCCCGTTTTTTGGTTCCTACCCCCGGTGTCGCGCTTAAATGGGTCCCCCCGGAAACGGGGGCCCTTTTTTTTGGTTCCTACCCCCGTTTTTTGGTTCCTACCCCCGGTGTCGCGCTTAAATGGGTCCCCCCGGAAACGGGGGCCCGTTTTTTTGGTTCCTACCTCCGTTTTTTGCTTCCTACCCCCGGTGTCGCGCTTAAATGGGTCCCTCCGGAAACGGGGGCCCGTTTTCCTGGTTCCTACCCCCGTTTTTTGGTTCCTCCCCCCGGTGTCACGCTTAAATGGGTCCCCCGGAAACGGAGGCCCGTTTTTTTGGTTCCTACCCCCGTTTTTTGGTTCCTACCCCCGGTGTCGCGCTTAAATGGGTCCCCCCGAAACGGGGGCCCGTTTTTTTGGTTCCTACCCACGTTTTTTGGTTCCTACCCCCGGTGTCGCGCTTAAATGGGTCCCCCCGGAAACGGGGGCCCGTTTTTTTGGTTCCTACCCCCGTTTTTTGGTTCCTACCCCCGGTGTCGCGCTTAAATGGGTCCCCCCGGAAACGGGGGCCCGTTTTTTTGGTTCCTACACCCGTTTTTTGGTTCCTACCCCCGGTGTCGCGCTTAAATGGGTCCCCCCGGAAACGGGGGCCCGTTTTTTTGGTTCCTACCCTCGTTTTTTGGTTCCTACCCCCGGTGTCGCGCTTAAATTGGTCCCCCCGGAAACGGGGGCCCGTTTTTTTGGTTCCTACCCCCTTTTTTTGGTTCCTACCCCCGGTGTCGCGCTTAAATGGGTCCCCCGGAAACGGGGGCCCGTTTTTTTGGTTCCTACCCCCGTTTTTTGGTTCCTACCCCCGGTGTCGCGCTTAAATGGGTCCCCCTGGAAACGGGGGCCCGTTTTTTTGGTTCCTACCTCCGTTTTTTGCTTCCTACCCCCCGGTGTCGCGCTTAAATGGGTCCCCCCGGAAACGGGGGCCCGTTTTTTTGGTTCCTACCTCCGTTTTTTGGTTCCTACCCCCGGTGTAACGCTTAATAAGGGTCCCCCGGAAACGGAGGCCCTTTTTTTTGGTTCCTACCCCCGTTTTTTGGTTCCTACCCCCGGTGTCGCGCTTAAATGGGTCCCCCCGGAAACGGGGGCCCTTTTTTTTGGTTCCTAACCCCGTTTTTTGGTTCCTACCCCCGGTGTCGCGCTTAAATGGGTCCCCCCGGAAACGGGGGCCCGTTTTTTTGGTTCCTACCCCCGTTTTTTGGTTCCTACCCCCGGTGTCGCGCTTAAATGGGTCCCCCCGGAAACGGGGGCCCGTTTTTTTGGTTCCTACCCCCGTTTTTTGGTTCCTACCCCCGGTGTCGCGCTTCAATGGGTCCCCCCGGAAACGGGGGCCCGTTTTTTTGGTTCCTACCCCCGTTTTTTGGGTCCTACCCCCGGTGCCGCGCTTAAATGGGTCCCCCCGGAAACGGGGGCCCGTTTTTTTGGTTCCTACCCCCGTTTTTTGGTTCCTACCTCCGGTGTCGCGCTTAAATGGGTCCCCCCGGAAACGGGGGCCCGTTTTTTTGGTTCCTACCCCCGTTTTTTGGTTCCTACCCCCGGTGTCGCGCTTAAATGGGTCCCCCCGGAAACGGGGGCCCGTTTTTTTGGTACCTACCCCCGTTTTTTGGTTCCTACCCCCCGGTGTCGCGCTTAAATGGGTACCCCCGGAAACGGGGGCCCGTTTTTTTGGTTCCTACCTCCGTATTTTTGTTCCTACCCCCGGTGTCACGCTTAAATGGGTCCCCCCGGAAATCGGGGCCCGTTTTTTTGGTTCCTACCCCTGTTTTTTGGTTCCTACCCCCGGTGTCACGCTTAAATGGGTCCCCCCGGAAACGGGGGCCCGTTTTTTTGGTTCCTACCCCCGTTTTTTGGTTCCTACCCCCGGTGTCGCGCTTAAATGGGTCCCCCCGGAAACGGGGGCCCTTTTTTTTGGTTCCTACCCCGTTTTTTGGTTCCTACCCCCGGTGTCGCGCTTAAATGGGTCCCCCCGGAAACGGGGGCCCTTTTTTTTGGTTCCTACCCCCGTTTTTTGGTTCCTACCCCCGGTGTCGCGCTTAAATGGGTCCCCCCGGAAACGGGGGCCCGTTTTTTTGGTTCCTACCTCCGTTTTTTGCTTCCTACCCCCGGTGTCGCGCTTAAATGGGTCCCTCCGGAAACGGGGGCCCGTTTTCCTGGTTCCTACCCACGTTTTTTGGTTCCTCCCCCCGGTGTCACGCTTAAATGGGTCCCCCGGAAACGGAGGCCCGTTTTTTTGGTTCCTACCCCCGTTTTTTGGTTCCTACCCCCGGTGTCGCGCTTAAATGGGTCCCCCCGAAACGGGGGCCCGTTTTTTTGGTTCCTACCCACGTTTTTTGGTTCCTACCCCCGGTGTCGCGCTTAAATGGGTCCCCCCGGAAACGGGGGCCCGTTTTTTTGGTTCCTACCCCCGTTTTTTGGTTCCTACCCCCGGTGTCGCGCTTAAATGGGTCCCCCCGGAAACGGGGGCCCGTTTTTTTGGTTCCTACACCCGTTTTTTGGTTCCTACCCCCGGTGTCGCGCTTAAATGGGTCCCCCCGGAAACGGGGGCCCGTTTTTTTGGTTCCTACCCTCGTTTTTTGGTTCCTACCCCCGGTGTCGCGCTTAAATTGGTCCCCCCGGAAACGGGGGCCCGTTTTTTTGGTTCCTACCCCCTTTTTTTGGTTCCTACCCCCGGTGTCGCGCTTAAATGGGTCCCCCGGAAACGGGGGCCCGTTTTTTTGGTTCCTACCCCCGTTTTTTA
>NW_026775359.1:0-75721 GCF_030867095.1 Alligator mississippiensis | reverse complement strand
CCAAATTTTGGGTTCCTACCCCCGTTTTTAGGTCCCTACCCCCGTTGTCGTGCTTCATTGGGTCCCCCCGGAAATGGGAACCGATTTTTGGGTTCCTACCCCCGTTTTTGGGGTCCAACACCCGCTTCAGCGCATAAATGGGTCCCCCCGGAAACGGAGGCCCGATTTTTGGGTTCCTACCCCTGTTTCTGAGTTCCTACCTCCAGGTGTCGCGCTGAAATGGGTCCCCCTGGAAACGGCGGCCCTATTTTTGGGTTCCTACCCCCGTTTTTAGGTTCCTACCCCCATTTTTGTGCTTCAATAGGTTCCCCCGGAAATGGGGGACCGATTTTTGGGTTCCTACCCCCATTTTTGGGTTCCTACCGCCGCGGTGGCGCTTAAAAGGGACCCCCCTTAAACGGGGGCCAGATTTTTGGGTTCCTACCCCTGTTTTTGGGTGCCTACCCCCGGTTTTGCTCTTAAATGGGTCCCCTGGGAAACGGGGGACAGATTTTTGGGTTCCTTCCCCAGTTTTTGGGATGATACCGCCGGCGTCTTGCTTAAATGGCTCCCCCCTTAAACTGGGGCCCGATTTTTGGTTTCTTACCCCTGTTTTTGGTTTCCTACCCCCGGTTTTGCGCTTAAATTGCTCCCCCGGGAAACGGAGTACGATTTTTGGGTTCCTACTCCCGTTTTTGGGTGCCTACCCACGCTGTTTTGCTTAAATGGGTCCCCCCGGAGACGGGGGTCCGATTTTTGTGTTCCTACCCCCATTTTTGGGTTCCAACACCCGGTGCAGCGCTTAAATGGTTCCCCCCGGAAACGGGGGCCCGATTTTTGGGTTCCTACCCTGTTTTTCAGTTCCGACCCCCCCGGTGTGGCGCTTAAATTGTTCCCCCCGGATACGGGGGCCCGATTATTGGGTTCCTACACCACTTTTTGGGTTCCAACCCCCGGTGTCGCGCTTAAATGGGTCCCCCCGGAAACGGGGGCCCGATTATTGGGTTCTTACACCTGTTTTTTGGTGCCGACCCCCAGTGATGCTCTGAAATGGGTCTCCCCGGAGACGGGGGCCCAAATTTTGGGTTCCTACCCCCCTTTTTAGGTCCCTACCCCCGTTGTCGTGCTTCATTGGGTCCCCCCGGAAACGGGGGCCTGATTTTTGTGTTCCTACCCCTGTTTTTGAGTTCCTACTCCCCGGTGTCGCGCTTAAATGGTTCCCCCTGGAAACGTTGGCCCGATGTTTGGATTCCTACACCGTTTTTGGGTTCCTACCCCTCGGTGTCGCACTTAAATCGGTCCCCCCTTAAACGGGGGCCCGATTTTTGGTTCCTATACCTCTTTTTGGGTTCCAGCCCCCCGGTGTCACAATTAAATGGGTCCCCCCGGAAACGGGGGCCCGATTTTTGGATTCCTACCTCCGTTTTTTAGTTCCTACCCCCGTTGTCATGCTTAAATGGGTCCCCCCGGAAACGAGGGACCGATTTTTGGGCTCCTACCCCTAATTTTTTGGGTTCCTACCCTCGGTGTCATTGTTAAATGTGTCACCCTGGAGACGGGGGCCCAAATTTTGGGTTCCTACCCCCGTTTTTAGGTTCCTACCCCCGTTATCATGCTTACATGGGTCCCCCCAGAAACGGGGGCCAAATTTTTGGGTTCCTTCCCCCGTTTTTGGGATGCTACCGCCAGTGTCTCGCTTAAATGGGTCCCACCTTAAACTGGGACCCGATTTTTGGTTTCTTACCCCTGTTTTTGGTTGCCTAACCCGGTTTTGCGTAAAATTGCTGCCCCGGGAAACGGGGGAGCGATTTTTGGGTTCCTACTCCCGTTTTTGGGTGCCTACCCACGCTGTCACGCTTAAATGGGTCCCCCCGGAGACGGAGGCCCGATTTTTGTGTTCTTACCCCCGTTTTTGGGTTCCAACACCCGGTGCAGCGCTTAAATGGGTCCCCCCGGAAACGGGGGCCCGATTTTTGGGTTCCTACCTCCGTTTTTTAGTTCCTACCCCCGTTGTCATGCTTAAATGGGTCCCCCCGGAAACGAGAGACCGATTTTTGGGTTCCTATCCCTAATTTTTTGGATTCCTACCCTCGGTGTCATTGTTAAATGTGTCACCCTGGAGACGGGGGCCAAAATTTTGGGTTCCTACCCCCTGTATTAGGTTCCTACCCCCGTTATCATGCTTAAATGGGTCCCCCCAGAAACGGGGGCCAATTTTTCGGTTCCTTCCCCCGTTTTTGGGATGCTACCGCCAGTGTCTCGCTTAAATGGCTCCCACCTTAAACTGGGGCCCGATTTTTGGTTTCTTACCCCTGTTTTTGGTTGCCTACCCCCGGTTTTGCAAAAAAATTGCTCCCCCGGGAAACGGGGGACCGATTTTTGGGTTCCTACTTCGTTTTCGTTTGCGTACCCACGCTGTCACGCTTAAATGGGTCCCCCCAGAGACGGAGGCCCGATTTTTGTGTTCTTACCCCCGTTTTTGGGTTCCAACACCCGGTGCAGCGCTTAAATGGGTCCCCCCTGAAACGGGGGCCCGATTTTTGGGTTCCTACTCCTGTTTATTGAGTGCCTACCTCCCGGTGTCGCACTGAAATGGGTCCCCCTGGAAACGGCGGCCCTATTTTTCGGTTCCTACCCCTGTTTTTAGGTTCCTACCCCCATTCTCGTGCTTCAATGTGTCCCCCCGAAAACGGGGACCGATTTTTGGGTTCCTACCCCTGTTTTTGGGTTCCTACCGCCGGTGTGGCGCTTAAATGGGACCCCCCTTAAAAGGGGGCCAGATTTTTGGGTTCCTACCCCTGTTTTTGGGTGCCTACCCCCCGGTGTCGCGCTTAAATGGGTCCCCCTGGAAACGGCGGCCCGATTATAGGGTTCCTACAACTCTTTTTGGGTGCCTAACCCCAGTGATGCTCTGAAATGGGTCTCCCCGGAGACGGGGGCCCGAATTTTGGGTTCCTACCCCTGTTTTTGAGTTCCTACCTCCCGGTGTCGCGCTGAAAAGGGTCCCCCTGGAAACGGCAGCCCTATTTTTGGGTTCCTACCCCCGCTTTTAGGTTCCTACCCCCATTGTCGTGCTTCAATGGGTCCCCCCGGAAATGGGAACCGATTTTTGGGTTCATACCCCCGTTTTTGGGGTCCAACACCCGCTTCAGCGCATAAATGGGTCCCCCCGGGAACGGAGGCCCGATTTTTGGGTTCCTACCCCTGTTTTTGAGTTCCTACCTCCAGGTGTCGCGCTGAAATGGGTCCCCCTGGAAACGGCGACCCTATTTTTGGGTTCCTACCCCCGTTTTTAGGTTCCTACCCCCATTGTTGTGCTTCAATGGGTTCCCCCGGAAATGGGGGACCGATTTTTGGGTTCCTACCCCCATTTTTGGGTTCCTACCGCCGCGGTGGTGCTGAAATGGGACCCCCCTTAAACGGGGGCCAGATTTTTGGGTTCCTACCCCTGTTTTTGGGTGCCTACCCCCGGTTTTGCTCTTAAATGGGTCCCCTGGGAAACGGGGGACAGATTTTTGGGTTCCTTCCCCCGTTTTTGGGATGCTACCGCCGGTATCTCGCTTAAATGGGTCCCCCCTTAAACTGGGGCCCGATTTTTGGTTTCTTACCCCTGTTTTTGGTTTCCTACCCCCGGTTTTGCGCTTAAATTGCTCCCCCGGGAAACGGAGAATGATTTTTGGGTTCCTACTCCCGTTTTTGGGTGCCTACCCACGCTGTTTTGCTTAAATGGGTCCCCCCGGAGACGGGGGTCCGATTTTTGTGTTCCTACCCCTGTTTTTTGTGTTCCAACACCCGGTGCAGCGCTTAAATGGTTCCCCCCGGAAACGGGGGCCCGATTTTTGGGTTCCTACCTCCGTTTTTTAGTTCCTACCCCCGTTGTCATGCTTAAATGGGTCCCCCCGGAAACGAGGGACCGATTTTTGGGTTCCTACCACTAATTTTTTGGATTCCTACCCTCGGTGTCATTGTTAAATGTGTCACCCTGGAGACGGGGGCCCAAATTTTGGGTTCCTACCCCCTGTATTAGGTTCCTACCCCCGTTATCATGCTTAAATGGGTCCCCCCAGAAACGGGGGCCAATTTTTGGGTTCCTTCCCCCGTTTTTGGGATGCTACCGCCAGTGTCTCGCTTAAATGGCTCCCACCTTAAACTGGGGCCCGATTTTTGGTTTCTTACCCCTGTTTTTGGTTGCCTACCCCCGGTTTTGCAAAAAAATTGCTCCCCCGGGAAACGGGGGACCGATTTTTGGGTTCCTACTTCGTTTTTGGTTGCGTACCCACGCTGTCACGCTTAAATGGGTCCCCCCGGAGACGGAGGCCCGATTTTTGTGTTCTTACCCCCGTTTTTGGGTTCCAACACCCGGTGCAGCGCTTAAAAGGGTCCCCCCTGAAACGGGGGCCCGATTTTTGGGTTCCTACTCCTGTTTATTGAGTGCCTACCTCCCGGTGTCGCACTGAAATGGGTCCCCCTGGAAACGGCGGCCCTATTTTTGGGTTCCTACCCCTGTTTTTAGGTTCCTACCCCCATTCTCGTGCTTCAATGTGTCCCCTCGAAAACGGGGACCGATTTTTGGGTTCCTACCCCTGTTTTTGGGTTCCTACCGCCGGTGTGGCGCTTAAATGGGATCCCCCTTAAAAGGGGGCCAGATTTTTGGGTTCCTACCCCTGTTTTTTGGTGCCTACCCCCCGGTGTCACGCTTAAATGGGTCCCCCCGGAAACGGCGGCCCGATTATAGGGTTCCTACAACTCTTTTTGGGTGCCTAACCCCAGTGATGCTCTGAAATGGGTCTCCCCGGAGACGGGGGCCCGAATTTTGGGTTCCTACCCCTGTTTTTGAGTTCGTACCTCCCGGTGTCGCGCTGAAAAGGGTCCCCCTGGAAACGGCAGCCCTATTTTTGGGTTCCTACCCCCGCTTTTAGGTTCCTACCCCCATTGTCGTGCTTCAATGGGTCCCCCCGGAAATGGGAACCGATTTTTGGGTTCATACCCCCGTTTTTGGGGTCCAACACCCGCTTCAGCGCATAAATGGGTCCCCCCGGGAACGGAGGCCCAATTTTTGGGTTCCTACCCCTGTTTTTGAGTTCCTACCTCCAGGTGTCGCGCTGAAATGGGTCCCCCTGGAAACGGCGACCCTATTTTTGGGTTCCTACCCCCGTTTTTAGGTTCCTACCCCCATTGTTGTGCTTCAATGGGTTCCCCCGGAAATGGGGGACCGATTTTTGGGTTCCTACCCCCATTTTTGGGTTCCTACCGCCGCGGTGGCGCTGAAATGGGCCCCCTCTTAAACGGGGGCCAGATTTTTGGGTTCCTACCCCTGTTTTTGGGTGCCTACCCCCGGTTTTGCTCTTAAATGGGTCCCCTGGGAAACGGGGGACAGATTTTTGGGTTCCTTCCCCCGTTTTTGGGATGCTACCGCCGGTATCTCGCTTAAATGGGTCCCCCCTTAAACTGGGGCCCGATTTTTGGTTTCTTACCCCTGTTTTTGGTTTCCTACCCCCGGTTTTGCGCTTAAATTGCTCCCCCGGGAAACGGAGAATGATTTTTGGGTTCCTACTCCCGTTTTTGGGTGCCTACCCACGCTGTTTTGCTTAAATGGGTCCCCCCGGAGACGGGGGTCCGATTTTTGTGTTCCTACCCCTGTTTTTTGTGTTCCAACACCCGGTGCAGCGCTTAAATGGTTCCCCCCGGAAACGGGGGCCCGATTTTTGGGTTCCTACCCTGTTTTTCAGTTCCGACCCCCCCGGTGTGGCGCTTAAATGGCTCCCCCCGGATATGGCGCTTAAATGGCTCCCCCCGGATACGGGGGCCCGATTATTGGGTTCCTACACCACTTTTTGGGTTCCAACCCCCGGTGTCGCGCTTAAATGGGTCCCCCCGGAAACGGGGGCCCGATTATTGGGTTCTTACACCTGTTTTTTGGTGCCGACCCCCAGTGATGCTCTGAAATGGGTCTCCCCGGAGATGGGGGCCCAAATTTTGGGTTCCTACCCCCGTTTTTAGGTCCCTACCCCCGTTGTCGTGCTTCATTGGGTCCCCCCGGAAATGGGAACCGATTTTTGGGTTCCTACCCCCGTTTTTGGGGTCCAACATCTGCTTCAGGGCATAAATGGGTCCCCCCGGAAACGGAGGCCCGATTTTTGGGTTCCTACCCCTGTTTTTGAGTTCCTACCTCCAGGTGTCGCGCTGAAATGGGTCCCCCTGGAAACGGCGGCCCTATTTTTGGTTCCTACCCCCGTTTTTAGGTTCCTACCCCCATTTTTGTGCTTCAATAGGTTCCCCCGGAAATCGGGGACCGATTTTTGGGTTCCTACCCCCAATTTTGGGTTCCTACCGCCGCGGTGGCGCTTAAAAGGGACCCCCCTTAAACGGGGGCCAGATTTTTGGGTTCCTACCCCTGTTTTTGGGTGCCTACCCCCGGTTTTGCTCTTAAATGGGTCCCCTGGGAAACGGGGGACAGATTTTTGGGTTCCTTCCCCAGTTTTTGGGATGATACCGCCGGCGTCTTGCTTAAATGGCTCCCCCCTTAAACTGGGGCCCGATTTTTGGTTTCTTACCCCTGTTTTTGGTTTCCTACCCCCGGTTTTGCGCTTAAATTGCTCCCCCGGGAAACGGAGTACGATTTTTGGGTTCCTACTCCCGTTTTTGGGTGCCTACCCACGCTGTTTTGCTTAAATGGGTCCCCCCGGAGACGGGGGTCCGATTTTTGTGTTCCTACCCCCATTTTTGGGTTCCAACACCCGGTGCAGCGCTTAAATGGTTCTCCCCGGAAACGGGGGCCCGATTTTTGGGTTCCTACCCTGTTTTTCAGTTCCGACCCCCCCGGTGTGGCGCTTAAATTGTTCCCCCCGGATACGGGGGCCCGATTATTGGGTTCCTACACCACTTTTTGGGTTCCAACCCCCGGTGTCGCGCTTAAATGGGTCCCCCCGGAAACGGGGGCCCGATTATTGGGTTCTTACACCTGTTTTTTGGTGCCGACCCCCAGTGATGCTCTGAAATGGGTCTCCCCGGAGACGGGGGCCCAAATTTTGGGTTCCTACCCCCCTTTTTAGGTCCCTACCCCCGTTGTCGTGCTTCATTGGGTCCCCCCGGAAACGGGGGCCTGATTTTTGTGTTCCTACCCCTGTTTTTGAGTTCCTACTCCCCGGTGTCGCGCTTAAATGGTTCCCCCTGGAAACGTTGGCCCGATGTTTGGATTCCTACACCGTTTTTGGGTTCCTACCCCTCGGTGTCGCACTTAAATCGGTCCCCCCTTAAACGGGGGCCCGATTTTTGGTTCCTATACCTCTTTTTGGGTTCCAGCCCCCCGGTGTCACAATTAAATGGGTCCCCCCGGAAACGGGGGCCCGATTTTTGGATTCCTACCTCCGTTTTTTAGTTCCTACCCCCGTTGTCATGCTTAAATGGGTCCCCCCGGAAACGAGGGACCGATTTTTGGGCTCCTACCCTAATTTTTTGGGTTCCTACCCTCGGTGTCATTGTTAAATGTGTCACCCTGGAGACGGGGGCCCAAATTTTGGGTTCCTACCCCCGTTTTTAGGTTCCTACCCCCGTTATCATGCTTACATGGGTCCCCCCAGAAACGGGGGCCAAATTTTTGGGTTCCTTCCCCCGTTTTTGGGATGCTACCGCCAGTGTCTCGCTTAAATGGGTCCCACCTTAAACTGGGGCCCGATTTTTGGTTTCTTACCCCTGTTTTTGGTTGCCTAACCCGGTTTTGCGTAAAATTTCTCCCCCGGGAAACGGGGGAGCGATTTTTGGGTTCCTACTCCCGTTTTTGGGTGCCTACCCACGCTGTCACGCTTAAATGGGTCCCCCCGGAGACGGAGGCCCGATTTTTGTGTTCTTACCCCCGTTTTTGGGTTCCAACACCCGGTGCAGCGCTTAAATGGGTCCCCCCGGAAACGGGGGCCCGATTTTTGGGTTCCTACCTCCGTTTTTTAGTTCCTACCCCCGTTGTCATGCTTAAATGGGTCCCCCCGGAAACGAGGGACCGATTTTTGGGTTCCTACCCCTAATTTTTTGGATTCCTACCCTCGGTGTCATTGTTAAATGTGTCACCCTGGAGACGGGGGCCAAAATTTTGGGTTCCTACCCCCTGTATTAGGTTCCTACCCCCGTTATCATGCTTAAATGGGTCCCCCCAGAAACGGGGGCCAATTTTTCGGTTCCTTCCCCCGTTTTTGGGATGCTACCGCCAGTGTCTCGCTTAAATGGCTCCCACCTTAAACTGGGGCCCGATTTTTGGTTTCTTACCCCTGTTTTTGGTTGCCTACCCCCGGTTTTGCAAAAAAATTGCTCCCCCGGGAAACTGGGGACCGATTTTTGGGTTCCTACTTCGTTTTTGTTTGCGTACACACGCTGTCACGCTTAAATGGGTCCCCGCAGAGACGGAGGCCCGATTTTTGTGTTCTTACCCCCGTTTTTGGGTTCCAACACCCGGTGCAGCGCTTAAATGGGTCCCCCCTGAAAAGGGGGCCCGATTTTTGGGTTCCTACTCCTGTTTATTGAGTGCCTACCTCCCGGTGTCGCACTGAAATGGGTCCCCCTGGAAACGGCGGCCCTATTTTTGGGTTCCTACCCCTGTTTTTAGGTTCCTACCCCCATTCTCGTGCTTCAATGTGTCCCCCCGAAAACGGGGACCGATTTTTGGGTTCCTACCCCTGTTTTTGGGTTCCTACCGCCGGTGTGGCGCTTAAATGGGACCCCCCTTAAAAGGGGGCCAGATTTTTGGGTTCCTACCCCTGTTTTTGGGTGCCTACCCCCCGGTGTCGCGCTTAAATGGGTCCCCCTGGAAACGGCGGCCCGATTATAGGGTTCCTACAACTCTTTTTGGGTGCCTAACCCCAGTGATGCTCTGAAATGGGTCTCCCCGGAGACGGGGGCCCGAATTTTGGGTTCCTACCCCTGTTTTTGAGTTCCTACCTCCCGGTGTCGCGCTGAAAAGGGTCCCCCTGGAAACGGCAGCCCTATTTTTGGGTTCCTACCCCCGCTTTTAGGTTCCTACCCCCATTGTCGTGCTTCAATGGGTCCCCCCGGAAATGGGAACCGATTTTTGGGTTCATACCCCCCTTTTTGGGGTCCAACACCCGCTTCAGCGCATAAATGGGTCCCCCCGGGAACGGAGGCCCGATTTTTGGGTTCCTACCCCTGTTTTTGAGTTCCTACCTCCAGGTGTCGCGCTGAAATGGGTCCCCCTGGAAACGGCGACCCTATTTTTGGGTTCCTACCCCCGTTTTTAGGTTCCTACCCCCATTGTTGTGCTTCAATGGGTTCCCCCGGAAATGGGGGACCGATTTTTGGGTTCCTACCCCCATTTTTGGGTTCCTACCGCCGCGGTGGTGCTGAAATGGGACCCCCCTTAAACGGGGGCCAGATTTTTGGGTTCCTACCCCTGTTTTTGGGTGCCTACCCCCGGTTTTGCTCTTAAATGGGTCCCCTGGGAAACGGGGGACAGATTTTTGGGTTCCTTCCCCCGTTTTTGGGATGCTACCGCCGGTATCTCGCTTAAATGGGTCCCCCCTTAAACTGGGGCCCGATTTTTGGTTTCTTACCCCTGTTTTTGGTTTCCTACCCCCGGTTTTGCGCTTAAATTGCTCCCCCGGGAAACGGAGAATGATTTTTGGGTTCCTACTCCCGTTTTTGGGTGCCTACCCACGCTGTTTTGCTTAAATGGGTCCCCCGGAGACGGGGGTCCGATTTTTGTGTTCCTACCCCTGTTTTTTGTGTTCCAACACCCGGTGCAGCGCTTAAATGGTTCCCCCCGGAAACGGGGGCCCGATTTTTGGGTTCCTACCCCCGCTTTTAGATTCCTACCCCCATTGTCGTGCTTCAATGGGTCCCCCCGGAAATGGGAACCGATTTTTGGGTTCATACCCCCGTTTTTGGGGTCCAACACCCGCTTCAGCGCATAAATGGGTCCCCCCGGAAACGGAGGCCCGATTTTTGGGTTCCTACCCCTGTTTTTGAGTTCCTACCTCCAGGTGTCGCGCTGAAATGGGTCCCCCTGGAAACGGCGACCCTATTTTTGGGTTCCTACCCCCGTTTTTAGGTTCCTACCCCCATTGTTGTGCTTCAATGGGTTCCCCCGGAAATGGGGGACCGATTTTTGGGTTCCTACCCCCATTTTTGGGTTCCTACCGCCGCGGTGGCGCTGAAATGGGACCCCCCTTAAACGGGGGCCAGATTTTTGGGTTCCTACCCCTGTTTTTGGGTGCCTACCCCCGGTTTTGCTCTTAAATGGGTCCCCTGGAAACGGGGGACAGATTTTTGGGTTCCTTCCCCCGTTTTTGGGATGCTACCGCCGGTATCTCGCTTAAATGGGTCCCCCCTTAAACTGGGGCCCGATTTTTGGTTTCTTACACCTGTTTTTGGTTTCCTACAGCCCGTTTTGCGCTTCAATTGCTCCCCCGGGAAACGGAGAATGATTTTTGGGTTCCTACTCCCGTTTTTGGGTGCCTACCCACGCTGTTTTGATTAAATGGGTCCCCCGGAGACGGGGGTCCGATTTTTGTGTTCCTACCCCTGTTTTTTGTGTTCCAACACCCGGTGCAGCGCTTAAATGGTTCCCCCTGGAAACGGGGGCCCGATTTTTGGGTTCCTACCCTGTTTTTCAGTTCCGACCCCCCCGGTGTGGCGCTTAAATGGCTCCCCCGGATACGGGGGCCCGATTATTGGGTTCCTACACCACTTTTTGGGTTCCAACACCCGGTGCAGCGCTTAAATGGGTCCCTCCGGAAACGGGGTCCGATTATTCGGTTCTTACACCTGTTTTTGGTGCCTACCACCAGTGATGCTCTAAAATGGGTCTCCCTGAAGACGGGGGCCCGATTTTTGTGTTCCTACCCCCGTTTTTGGGTTCCAACACCCGGTGCAGCGCTTAAATGGGTCCCCCCGGAAACGGTGGCCTTAATTTTTGGTTCCTACCCCTGTTTTTGAGTTCCTACCTCCCGGTGACGCGCTGAAATGGGTCCTCCTGGAAACGGCGGCCCTATTTTTGGGTTCCTACCCCCGTTTTTAGGTTCCTACCCCCATTGTCGTGCTTCAATGTGTCCCCCGAAAACGGGGGACCGATTTTTGGGTTCCTTCTCCCGTTTTTGGGTGCCTACCCACGCTGTCGCGCTTAAATGGGTCCCCCGGAGACGGGGGCCCGATTTTTGTGTTCCTACCCCCGTTTTTGGGTTCCAACCCCCGGTGTAGCGCTTAAATGGGTCCCCCCGGAATGGGGGCCCGATTTTTGGGTTCCTACACCACTTTTTGGGTTCCAACCCCCGGTGTCGTGCTTAAATGGGTCCCCCCGGAAACGAGGGCCCGATTATTCGGTTCTTACACCTGTTTTTTGGTGCCTACCCCCAGTGATGCTCTGAAATGGGTCTCCCCGTAGACGGGGGCCCAAATTTTGGGTTCCTACCCCCGTTTTTAGGTCCCTACCCCCGTTCTCGTGCTTCATTGGGTCCCCCTGGAAACGGGGGCCTGATTTACGGGTTCCTACCCCTGTTTTTGAGTTCCGACCCCCCTGGTGTGGCGCTTAAATGGGTCCCCCCGCATACGGGGGTCCAATTATTGGGTTTCTACTCCCGTTTTTGGGTGCCTACCCACGCTGTCGCGCTTAATGGGTCCCCCCGGAGACGGGGGTCCGATTTTGTGTTCCTACCCCCTTTTTTGGGTTCCAACACCCGGTGCAGCGCTTAAATGGGTCCCCCCGGAAACGGGGGCCCTATTTTTGGGTTCCTACCCCTGTTTTTGAGTTCCGACCCCCTGGTCTGGCGCTTAAATGGGTCCCCCCGGATACGGGGTTCCGATTATTGGGTTCCTACACCACTTTTTGGGTTCCAACCCCGGTGTCGCGCTTAAATGGGCCCCCCCCGGAAACAGGGGCCCGATTATTGGGTTCTTACCCCTGTTTTTTGGTGCCGACCCCCAGTGATGCTCTGAAATGGGTCTCCCCGGAGACGGGGGCCTGAATTTTGGGTTCCTACCCCCGTTTTTAGGTCCCTACCCCCGTTGTCGTGCTTCATTGGGTCCCCCCGGAAACGGGGGCCTGATTTTTGTCTTCCTACCCCCCTGTTTGAGTCCTACCCCCGGTGTCGCTGAAACTGGGTCCCCTGAACGGGGTCCCCCGTTTTTGGGTTCCTACCCCGTCTTTGTCGCACTAAATCGGTCCCGCACTTAAACGGGCGGGGCCCGATTTTTGGTTCCTATACCTCTTTTTGGATTCCAAGCCCCCCCGGTGTCACAATTAAATGGGTCCCCCCGGAAACGGGGGCCCGATTTTTGGGTTCCTACCTCCGTATTTAGTTCCTACCCCCGTTGTCATGCTTAAATGGGTCCCCCCGGAAACGAGGGACCGATTTTTGGGTTCCTACCCCTAAGTTTTTGGGTTCCTACCCTCGGTGTCATTGTTAAATGTGTCACCCTGGAGACGGGGGCCCAAATTTTGGGTTCCTACCCCCGTTTTTAGGTTCCTACCCCCGTTATCATGCTTAAATGGGTCCCCCCAGAAACGGGGGCCAAAGTTTTGGGTTTCTTCCCCCGTTTTTGGATCGACCGCCGGTGTCTCGCTTAAATGGTCCCCCTTAAACTGGGCCCGATTTTTTTTTTACCCCTGTTTTTGGTTGCCTACCCCCGGTTTTGCGTAAAAATTGCTCCCCCGGGAAACGGGGGACCGATTTTGGGTTCCTACCCCTGTTTTGGATGCCTACCCCCCGGTGTCGCGCTTAAATGGGTCCCCCCGGAAGCGGCGGCCCGATTATAGGGTTCCTACAACTCTTTTTGGGTGCCTACCCCCAGTGATGCTCTGAAATGGGTCTCCCCGGAGACGGGGCCCGAATTTTGGGTTCTTACCCCTGTTTTTGAGTTCCTACCTCCCGGTGTCGCGCTGAAATGGGTCCCCCTGGAAACGGCAGCCCTATTTTTGGGTTCCTACCCCCGCTTTTAGGTTCCTACCCCCATTGTCGTGCTTCAATGTGTCCCCCCGAAAACGGGGGACCAATTTTTGGGTTCCTACCCCCATTTTTGGTTCCTACTGCCGGTGTGGCGCTCAAATGCGACCACCCTTAAACTGGGGCCCGATTTTTGGTTTCTTACCCCTGTTTTTGGTTTCCTACCCCCTGTTTTGCGCTTAAATTGCTCCCCCGGGAAACAGGGGCCCGATTATTGGGTTCTGACACCTGTTTTTTGGTGCCTACCCCCAGTGATGCTCTGAAATGGGTCTCCCCGGAGACGGGGGCCCGAATTTTGGGTTCCTACCCCCGTTTTTAGGTCCCTACCCCCGTTGTCGTGCTTCATTGGGTCCCCCCGGAAACGGGGTCCTGATTTTTGTGTTCCTACCCCTGTTTTTGAGTTCCTACCCCCCGGTGTCGCGCTTAAATGGTTCCCCCTGGAAACGGGGGCCCGATGCTTGGGTTCCTACCCCGTTTTTGGGTTCCTACCCCTCAGTGTCGTACTTAAATCGGTCCCCCCTTAAACGGGGTCCCGATTTTTGGTTCCTATACCTCTTTTTGGGTTCCAACCCCCCCCGGTGTCACAATTAAATGGGTCCCCCCGGAAATGGAGGCCCGATTTTTGGGTTCCTACCTCCGTTTTTTAGTTCCAACCCCCGTTGTCCTGCTTAAATGGGTCCCCCCGGAAACGAGGGACCGATTTTTGGGTTCCTACCCATAATTTTTTGGGTTCCTACCCTCAGTGTCATTGTTAAATGTGTCACCCTGGAGACGGGGGCCCAAATTTTGGGTTCCAACCCCCGTTTTTAGGTTCCTACCCCCGTTATCATGCTTAAATGGGTCCCCCCAGAAACGGGGGCCAAATTTTTGGGTTCCTTCTTCCGTTTTTGGGATGCTACCGCCGGTGTCTCGCTTAAATGGGTCCCACCTTAAACTGGGGCCCGATTTTTCGTTTCTTACCCCTGTATTTGGTTGCCTAACCCCGGTTTTGCGAAAAAATTGCTCCCCCGGGAAACAGGGGACCGGTTTTTGGGTTCCTACTCCCGTTTTTGGGTGCCTACCCACGCTTTCGCGCTTAAATGGGTCCCCCCGGAGACGGAGGCCCGATTTTTGTGTTCTTACCCCCGTTTTTGGGTTCCAACACCCGGTGCAGCGCTTAAATGGGTCCCCCCGGAAACGGCGGCCCGATTATAGGGTTCCTACAACTCTTTTTGGGTGCCTACCCCCAGTGATGCTCTGAAATGGGTCTCCCCGGACACGGGGGCCCGAATTTTGGGTTCCTACCCCTGTTTTTCAGTTCCTACCTCCCGGTGTCGCGCTGAAATGGGTCCCCCTGGAAATGGCAGCCCTATTTTAGGGTTCCTACCCCTGCTTTTAGGTTCCTACCCCCATTGTCGTGCTTCAATGTGTCCCCCCGAAAACGGGGACCGATTTTTGGGTTCCTACCCCCGTTTTTGGTTTCCTACCGCCGGTGTGGCGCTTAAATGGGACCCCCCTTAAACGGGGACCAGATTTTTGGGTTCCTACCCCTGTTTTTGGGTGCCTACCACCCCGGTGTCGCGCTTAAATGGGTCCCCCCAGAAACGGGGGCCAAATTTTTGGATTCCTTCCCCCGTTTTTGGGATGCTACCACCGGTGTCTCGCTTAAATGGGTCCCCCCTTAAACTGGGGCCCGATTTTTTTTTTTTTACCCCTGTTTTTGGTTGCCTACCCCCGGTTTTGCGTAAAATTTGCTCCCCCGGGAAACGGGGGACCGATTTTTGGGTTCCTACTCCCGTTTTTCGGTGCCTACCCACGCTGTCGCGCTTAAATGGGTCCCCCCGGAGACGAGGGCCCGATTTTTGTGTTCCTACCCCCGTTTTTGGATTCCAACACCCGGTGCAGCGCTTAAATGGGTCCCTCCGGAAACGGGGGCCCGATTTTTGGGTTCCTACCCCTGTTTTGCAGTTCCAACCCCCCCGGTGTCGCACTTAAATGGCTCCCCCCATATACGGGGGTCCGATTATTGGGTTCCTACACCACTTTATGGGTTCCAACCCCTGGTGTCGCGCTTAAATGGGTCCCCCCGGAAACGGGGTCCTATTATTCGGCTCTTACACCTGTTTTTTGGTGCCTACCCCCAGTGATGCTCTAAAATGGGTCTCCCCGGAAACGGGGGCCCGATTTTTGGGTTCCTACCCTGTTTTTCAGTTCCGACCCCCCCGGTGTGGCGCTTAAATGGCTCCCCCCGGATACGGGGGCCCGATTTTTGGGTTCCTACCCTGTTTTTCAGTTCCGACCCCCCCGGTGTGGCGCTTAAATGGCTCCCCCCGGATACGGGGGCCCGATTATTGGGTTCCTACACCACTTTTTGGGTTCCAACCCCCGGTGTCGCGCTTAAATGGGTCCCCCCGGAAACGGGGGCCCGATTATTGGGTTCTTACACCTGTTTTTTGGTGCCGACCCCCAGTGATGCTCTGAAATGGGTCTCCCCGGAGACGGGGGCCCAAATTTTGAGTTCCTACCCCCTTTTTAGGTCCCTACCCCCGTTGTCGTGCTTCATTGGGTCCCCCCGGAAACGGGGGCCTGATTTTTGTGTTCCTACCCCTGTTTTTGAGTTCCTACTCCCCGGTGTCGCGCTTAAATGGTTCCCCCTGGAAATGGGGGCCCGATGTTTGGATTCCTACCCCGTTTTTGGGTTCCTACCCCTCGGTGTCGCACTTAAATCGGTCCCCCCTTAAACGGGGACCCGATTTTTGGTTCCTATACCTCTTTTTGGGTTCCAGCCCCCCGGTGTCACAATTAAATGGGTCCCCCCGGAAACGGGGGCCCGATTTTTGGATTCCTACCTCCGTTTTTTAGTTCCTACCCCCGTTGTCATGCTTAAATGGGTCCCCCCGGAAACGAGGGACCGATTTTTGGGTTCCTACCCCTAATTTTTTGGGTTCCTACCCTCGGTGTCATTGTTAAATGTGTCACCCTGGAGACGGGGGCCCAAATTTTGGGTTCCTACCCCCGTTTTTAGGTTCCTACCCCCGTTATCATGCTTACATGGGTCCCCCCAGAAACGGGGGCCAAATTTTTGGGTTCCTTCCCCCGTTTTTCGGATGCTACCGCCAGTGTCTCGCTTAAATGGGTCCCACCTTAAACTGGGGCCCGATTTTTGGTTTCTTACCCCTGTTTTTGGTTGCCTACCCGCGGTTTTGCGTAAAATTGCTCCCCCGGGGAACGGGGGAGCGATTTTTGGGTTCCTACTCCGTTTTTGGGTGCCTACCCACGCTGTCACGCTTAAATGGGTCCCCCCGGAGACGGAGGCCCGATTTTTGTGTTCTTACCCCCGTTTTTGGGTTCCAACACCCGGTGCAGCGCTTAAATGGGTCCCCCCTGAAACGGGGGCCCGATTTTTGGGTTCCTACCCCTGTTTTTGAGTGCCTACCTCCCGGTGTCGCACTGAAATGGGTCCCCCTGGAAACGGCGGCCCTATTTTTGGGTTCCTACCCCTGTTTTTAGGTTCCTACCCCCATTCTCGTGCTTCAATGTGTCCCCCCGAAAACGGGGACCGATTTTTGGGTTCCTACCCCTGTTTTTGGGTTCCTACCGCCGGTGTGGCGCTTAAATGGGACCCCCCTTAAAAGGGGGCCAGATTTTTGGGTTCCTACCCCTGTTTTTGGGTGCCTACCCCCCGGTGTCGCGCTTAAATGGGTCCCCCCGGAAACGGCGGCCCGATTATAGGGTTCCTACAACTCTTTTTGGGTGCCTAACCCCAGTGATGCTCTGAAATGGGTCTCCCCGGAGACGGGGGCCCGAATTTTGGGTTCCTACCCCTGTTTTTGAGTTCCTACCTCCCGGTGTCGCGCTGAAAAGGGTCCCCCTGGAAACAGCAGCCCTATTTTTGGGTTCCTACCCCCGCTTTTAGGTTCCTACCCCCATTGTCGTGCTTCAATGGGTCCCCCCGGAAATGGGAACCGATTTTTGGGTTCATACCCCCGTTTTTGGGGTCCAACACCCGCTTCAGCGCATAAATGGGTCCCCCGGGAACGGAGGCCCGATTTTTGGGTTCCTACCCCTGTTTTTGAGTTCCTACCTCCAGGTGTCGCGCTGAAATGGGTCCCCCTGGAAACGGCGACCCTATTTTTGGGTTCCTACCCCCGTTTTTAGGTTCCTACCCCCATTGTTGTGCTTCAGTGGGTTCCCCCGGAAATGGGGGACCGATTTTTGGGTTCCTACCCCCATTTTTGGTTTCCAACACCCGGTGCAGCACTTAAATTGGTCCCCCCGGAAACGGGGGCCCTATTTTTGGGTTCCTACCCCTGTTTTGAGTTCCGACCCCCTGGTCTGGCGCTTAAATGGGTCCCCCCGGATATGGGAGTCCGATTAATGGGTTCCTACACCACTTTTTGGGTTCCAACCCCCGGTGTCGCGCTTAAATGGGCCCCCCCGGAAACAGGGGCCCGATTATTGGGTTCTTACACCTGTTTTTTGGTGCCTACCCCAGTGATGCTCTGAATTGGGTCTCCCCAGAGACGGGGGCCCGAATTTTGGGTTCCTACCCCCGTTTTTAGGTCCCTACCCCGGTTGTCGTGCTTCATTGGGTCCCCCCGGAAACGGGGGCCTGATTTTTGTCTTCCTACCCCTGTTTTTGAGTTCCTACCCCCCGGTGTCACGCTTAAATGGGTCCCCCCGGAAACGGCGGCCCGATTATAGGGTTCCTACAACTCTTTTTGGGTGCCTACCCCCAGTGATGCTCTGAAATGGGTCTCCCCAGAGACGGGGGCCCGAATTTTGGGTTCTTACCCCTGTTTTTGAGTTCCTACCTCCCGGTGTCGCGCTGAAATGGGTCCCCCTGGAAACGGCAGCCCTATTTTTGGGTTCCTACCCCCGCTTTTAGGTTCCTACCCCCATTGTCGTGCTTCAATGTGTCCCCCCGAAAACGGGGGACCAATTTTTGGGTTCCTACCCCCATTTTTGGGTTCCTACCGCCGGTGTGGCGCTCAAATGGGACCCCCCTTAACCTGGGGCCCGATTTTTGGTTTCCTACCCCTGTTTTTGTTTTCCTACCCCCGGTTTTGCGCTTAAATTGCTCCCCCGGGAAACAGGGGACCGATTATTGGGTTCTTACACCTGTTTTTTGGTGCCTACCCCCAGTGATGCTCTGAAATGGGTCTCCCCGGAGATGGGGGCCCGAATTTTGGGTTCCTACCCCCGTTTTTAGGTCCCTACCCCCTTTGTCGTGCTTCATTGGGTCCCCCCGGAAACGGGGTCCTGATTTTTCTGTTCCTACCCCTGTTTTTGAGTTCCTACCCCCCGGTGTCGCGCTTAAATGGTTCCCCCTGGAAACGGGGGCCCGATGCTTGGGTTCCTACCCCGTTTTTTGGTTCCTACCCCTCAGTGTAGTACTTAAATCGGTTCCCCCTTAAACAGGGGCCCGATTTTTGATTCCTATACCTCTTTTTGGGTTCCAACCCCCCCCCGGTGTCACAATTAAATGGTTCCCCCCGGAAACGGGGCCCGATTTTTGGGTTCCTACCTCCGTTTTTTAGTTCCAACCCCCGTTGTCCTGCTTAAATGGGTCCCCCCGGAAACGAGGGACCGATTTTTGGGTTCCTACCCCTAATTTTTTGGGTTCCTACCCTCAGTGTCATTGTTAAATGTGTCACCCTGGAGGCTGGGGCCCAAATTTTGGGTTCCAACCCCCGTTTTTAGGTTCCTATAACCCGTTATCATGCTTAAATGGGTCCCCCCAGAAACGGGGGCCAAATTTTTGGGTTCCTTCCCCTGTTTTTGGGATGCTACCGCCGGTGTCTCGCTTAAATGGGTGCCACCTTAAACTGGGGCCCGATTTTTGGTTTCTTACCCCTGTTTTTGGTTGCCTACCCCCGGTTTTGTGAAAAAATTGCGCCCCCGGGAAACGGGGGACCGATTTTTGGGTTCCTACTCCCTTTTTTGGGTGCCTACCCACGCTGTCGTGCTTAAATGGGTCCCCCCGGAGACGGAGGCCCGATTTTTGTGTTTTTATCCCCGTTTTTGGGTTCCAACACCCGGTGCAGCGCTTAAATGGGTCCCCCCGGAAACGGGGGCCCGATTTTTGGGTTCCTACCCCCGTTTTTAGGTTCCTACCCCCATTGTCGTGCTTCAATGTGTCCCCCCGAAAACGGGGGACCGATTTTTGGGTTCCTACCCCCGTTTTTGGGTTCCTCCCGCCGGTGTAGCGCTTAAGTGGGACCCCCCTTAAACGGGGGCCAGATTTTTGGGTTCCTAGATCTATTTTGGGGTGCCTACCCCCCCCAGTGTCGCGCTTAAATGGGTCCTCCGGGAAACGGCGGCCCGATTATAGGGTTCCTACAACTCTTTTTGGGTGCCTACCCCCAGTGATGCTCTGAAATGGGTCTCCCCTGAGACGGGGGCCAAATTTTGGGTTCCTACCCCTGTTTTTGAGTTTCTACCTCCTGGTGTCGTGCTGAAATGGGTCCCCCTGGAAACGGCGGCCCTATTTTTGGGTTCCTACCCCCGTTTTTAGGTTCCTACCCCCATTGTCGTGCTTCAATGTGTCCCCCCGAAAACGGGGGACCGATTTTTGGGTTCCTACCCCCGTTTTTGGGTTCCTAACGCTGGTGTGGCGCTTAAATGCGACCCCCCCCCTTAAACGGGGGCCAGATTTTTGGGTTCCTACCCCTGTTTTTGGGTGCCTACCACCCCGGTGTCGTGCTTAAATGGGTCACCCAAGAAACGGGGGCCAAATTTTTGGGTTCCTTCCCCCGTTTTTGGGATGCTACTGCCGGTGTCTCGCTTAAATGGGTCCCCTCTTAAACTGGGGCCCAATTTTTTTCTTTTTACCCGTTTTTGGTTGCCTACCCCCGGTTTTGTGTAAAATTGCTCCCCCGGGAAACGGTGGACCGATTCTTGGGTTCCTACTCCCGTTTTTGGGTGCCTACCCACGCTGTCGCGCTTCAATGGGTCCCCCCGGAGACGGGGGCCCGATTTTTATGTTCATACCCCCGTTTTTGGGTTCCAACACCCGGTGCAGCGCTTAAATGGGTCCCCCCGGAAACGGGGGCCCAATTTTTGGGTTCCTACCCCTGTTTTTGAGTTCCAACCCCCCCGGTGTCACACTTAAATGGGTCCCCCCGGAACCGGGGGCCCAATTATTCGTTTCTTACACCTGTTTTTTGGTGCCTACCCCCAATGATGCTCTGAAATGGGTCTCCCCGGAGACGGGGGCCCAAATTTTGGGTTCCTAACCCCGATTTTAGGTCCCTACCCCCGTTGTCGTGCTTTATTGGGTCCCCCGGGAAACGGTTCCTGATTTTTGTGTTCTTACCCCCGTTTTTGGGTTCCAACACCTGGTTCAGCGCTTAAATGGGTCCACGCGGAAACGGGGGCCCGATTTTTGGGTTCCTACCCCTGTTTTTGTGTTCCTACCTTCCGGTGTTGCGCTGAAATGGTTCCCCCTGGAAACGGCGGCCCTATTTTTGGGTTCCTACCCCCGTTTTTAGGTTCCTACACCCATTGTCGTGCTTCAATGTGTCCCCCCGAAAACGGGGACCGATTTATGGGTTCCTACCCCCGTTTTTGGGTTCCTACCGCCGGTGTGGCGCTTAAATAGGACCCCCCTTAAACGGGGGCCAGATTTTTGGGTTCCTACCCCTGTTTTTGGGTGCCTACCACCCCGGTGTCGCGCTTAAATGGGTCCCCCCAGAAACGGGGGCCCAATTTTTGGGTTCCGACCTCCGTTTTTTAGTTCCTACTCCCGTTGTCACTCTTAAATGGGTCCCCCCGGAAACGAGGGACCGATTTTTGGGTTCCTACCCCTAATTTTTTGGGTTCCTACCCTCGGTGTCATTGTTAAATGTGTCACCATGGAGACGGGGGCCCAAATTTTGGGTTCCAACCCCCGTTTTTAGGTTCCTACCCCGTTATCATGCTTAAATGGGTCCCCGCAGAAACGGGGGCCAAATTTTTGGGTTCCTTCCCCCGTTTTTGGGATGCTACCGCCGGTGTCTCGCTTAAATGGGTCCCCCCTTAAACTGGGGCCCGATTTTTGGTTTCTTACCCGTTTTTGGTTGCCTACCCCCGGTTTTGCGAAAAAATTGCTCCCCCGGGAAACGAGGGACCGATTTTTGGGTTCCTACTCCCTTTTTTGGGTGCCTACCCACGCTGTTGTACTTAAATGGGTCCCCCCGGAGACGGAGGCCCGATTTTTGTGTTCTTACCCCAGTTTTTGGGTTCCAACACCCGGTGCAGCGCTTAAATGGATCCCCCCGGAAACGGGGGCCCGATTTTTGGGTTCCTACCCCCGTTTTTAGGTTCCTACCCCCATTGTCGTGCTTCAATGTGTCCCCCCGAAAATGGGGGACCGATTTTTGGGTTCCTACCCCTGTTTTTGGGTTCCTCCCTCCCGTGTAGCGCTTAAGTGGGACCCCCCTTAAACGGCGGCCCTATTTTTGGGTTCCTACCCCTGTTTTTAGGTTCCTACCCCCATTGTCGTGCTTCAATGTGTCACCCCGAAAAAAAGGGACCGATTTTTGGGTTCCTACCCCCATTTTTCGGTTCCTAGCGCCGGTGTGGCGCTTAAATGGGACCCCCCTTAAACGGGGACCAGATTTTTGGGTTCCTACCCCTGTTTTTGGAGGTCTACCCCCCCGGTATCACGCTTAAATGGTTCCCCCCGGAAACAGGGGCCCGATTTTTGGGTTCCTACCCCTGTTTTTGCGTTCCAACCCCCCCCCGGTGTCACACTTAAATGGGTCCCCCCGGATACGAGGGTCCGATTTTTGGGTTCCTACACCACATTTTGGGTTCCAACCCCCCGGTGTCGTGCTTAAATGGGTCCCCCCGGAAACGGGGGCCCAATTATTCGTTTCTTACACCTGTTTTTTGGTGCCAACCCCCAGTGATGCTCTGAAATGGGTCTCTCCGGAGACGGGGGCCCGAATTTCGGGTTCCAACCCCCGTTTTTAGGACCCTACCCCCGTTGTCGTGCTTCATTGGGTCCCCCCGGAAACGGAGGCCTGATTTTTGTTGTCCTACCCCTGTTTTTGAGTTCCTACCCCCCGGTGTCGCGCTTAAATGGTTCCCCCTGGAAACGGGGGCCCGATGTTTGGGTTCCTACCCCGTTTTTGGGTTCCTACCCCTCAGTGTCGCACTTAAATCGATCCAACCTTAAAGGGGGGCCCGGTTTTTGGTTCCTATACCTCTTTTTGGGTTCCAACCCCCCGGTGTCACAATTAAATGGGTCCCCCCGGAAACGAGGGCCCGATTTTTGG
Source organism: Alligator mississippiensis (assembly GCF_030867095.1). Taxonomy (NCBI): domain Eukaryota; kingdom Metazoa; phylum Chordata; order Crocodylia; family Alligatoridae; genus Alligator; species Alligator mississippiensis. The sequence goes on along the minus strand of NW_026775359.1, from coordinate 53,559 downwards.
GTTCCTACCCCTAATTTTTTGGGTTCCTACCCTCGGTGTCATTGTTAAATGTGTCACCCTGGAGACTGGGGCCCAAATTTTGGGTTCCAACCCCCGTTTTTAGGTTCCTATCCCCGTTATCATGCTTAAATGCGTCCTCCCAGAAACGGGGGCCAAATTTTTGGGTTCCTTCCCCTGTTTTTGGGATGCTACCACCGGTGTCTCGCTTAAATGGGTGCCACCTTAAACTGGGGCCCGATTTTTGGTTTCTTACCCCTGTTTTTGGTTGCCTACCCCCGGTTTTCTGAAAAAATTGCGCCCCCGGGAAACGGGGGACCGATTTTTGGGTTCCTACTCCCGTTTTTGGATGCCTACCCACGCTGTGGTGCTTAAACGGGTCCCCCCGGAGACAGAGGCCCGATTTTTGTGTTCTTATCCCCGTTTTTGGGTTCCAACACCCGGTGCAGCGCTTAAATGGGTCCCCCTGGAAACGGGGGCCCGATTTTTGGGTTCCTACCCCCGTTTTTAGGTTCCTACCCCCATTGTCGTGCTTCAATGTGTCCCCCCGCAAACGGGGGACCGATTTTTGGGTTCCTACCCCCGTTTTTGGGTTCCTCCCGCCGGTGTAGCGCTTAAGTGGGACCCCACTTAAAAGGGGGCCAGATTTTTGGGTTCCTACCCCTGTTTTTGGGTGCCTACCCCCCGGTGTCGCGCTTAAATGGGTCCCCCCGGAAACGGCGGCCCTATTTTTGGGTTCCTACCCCTGTTTTTAGGTTCCTACCCCCATTCTCGTGCTTCAATGTGTCCCCCCGAAAACGGGGACCGATTTTTGGGTTCCTACCCCTGTTTTTGGGTTCCTACCGCCGGTGTGGCGCTTAAATGGGACCCCCCTTAAAAGGGGGCCAGATTTTTGGGTTCCTACCCCTGTTTTTGGGTGCCTACCCCCCGGTGTCGCGCTTAAATGGGTCCCCCCGGAAACGGCGGCCCGATTATAGGGTTCCTACAACTCTTTTTGGGTGCCTAACCCCAGTGATGCTCTGAAATGGGTCTCCCCGGAGACGGGGGCCCGAATTTTGGGTTCCTACCCCTGTTTTTGAGTTCCTACCTCCCGGTGTCGCGCTGAAAAGGGTCCCCCTGGAAACGGCAGCCCTATTTTTGGGTTCCTACCCCCGCTTTTAGGTTCCTACCCCCATTGTCGTGCTTCAATGGGTCCCCCCGGAAATGGGAACCGATTTTTGGGTTCATACCCCCGTTTTTGGGGTCCAACACCCGCTTCAGCGCATAAATGGGTCCCCCCGGGAACGGAGGCCCGATTTTTGGGTTCCTACCCCTGTTTTTGAGTTCCTACCTCCAGGTGTCGCGCTGAAATGAGTACCCCTGGAAACGGCGACCCTATTTTTGGGTTCCTACCCCCGTTTTTAGGTTCCTACCCCCATTGTTGTGCTTCAATGGGTTCCCCCGGAAATGGGGGACCGATTTTTGGGTTCCTACTCCCATTTTTGGGTTCCTACCGCCGCGGTGGCGCTGAAATGGGACCCCCCTTAAACGGGGGCCAGATTTTTGGGTTCCTACCCCTGTTTTTGGGTGCCTACCCCCGGTTTTGCTCTTAAATGGGTCCCCTGGGAAACGGGGGACAGATTTTTGGGTTCCTTCCCCCGTTTTTGGGATGCTACCGCCGGTATCTCGCTTAAATGGGTCCCCCCTTAAACTGGGGCCCGATTTTTGGTTTCTTACCCCTGTTTTTGGTTTCCTACCCCCGGTTTAGCGCTTCAATTGCTCCCCCGGGAAACGGAGAATGATTTTTGGGTTCCTACTCCCGTTTTTGGGTGCCTACCCACGCTGTTTTGCTTAACTGGGTCCCCCCGGAGACGGGGGTCCGATTTTTGTGTTCCTACCCCTGTTTTTTGTGTTCCAACACCCGGTGCAGCGCTTAAATGGTTCCCCCCGGAAACGGGGGCCCGATTTTTGGGTTCCTACCCTGTTTTTCAGTTCCGACCCCCCCGGTGTGGCGCTTAAATGGCTCCCCCCGGATACGGGGGCCCGATTATTGGGTTCCTACACCACTTTTTGGGTTCCAACCCCCGGTGTCGCGCTTAAATGGGTCCCCCCGGAAACGGGGGCCCGATTATTGGGTTCTTACACCTGTTTTTTGGTGCCGACCCCCAGTGATGCTCTGAAATGGGTCTCCCCGGAGACGGGGGCCCAAATTTTGAGTTCCTACCCCCCTTTTTAGGTCCCTACCCCCGTTGTCGTGCTTCATTGGGTCCCCCCGGAAACGGGGGCCTGATTTTTGTGTTCCTACCCCTGTTTTTGAGTTCCTACTCCCCGGTGTCGCGCTTAAATGGTTCCCCCTGGAAATGGGGGCCCGATGTTTGGATTCCTACCCCGTTTTTGGGTTCCTACCCCTCGGTGTCGCACTTAAATCGGTCCCCCCTTAAACGGGGACCCGATTTTTGGTTCCTATACCTCTTTTTGGGTTCCAGCCCCCCGGTGTCACAATTAAATGGGTCCCCCCGGAAACGGGGTCCCGATTTTTGGATTCCTACCTCCGTTTTTTAGTTCCTACCCCCGTTGTCATGCTTAAATGGGTCCCCCCGGAAACGAGGGACCGATTTTTGCGTTCCTACCCCTAATTTTTTGGGTTCCTACCCTCGGTGTCATTGTTAAATGTGTCACCCTGGAGACGGGGGCCCAAATTTTGGGTTCCTACCCCCGTTTTTAGGTTCCTACCCCCGTTATCATGCTTACATGGGTCCCCCCAGAAACGGGGGCCAAATTTTTGGGTTCCTTCCCCCGTTTTTCGGATGCTACCGCCAGTGTCTCGCTTAAATGGGTCCCACCTTAAACTGGGGCCCGATTTTTGGTTTCTTACCCCTGTTTTTGGTTGCCTACCCGCGGTTTTGCGTAAAATTGCTCCCCCGGGGAACGGGGGAGCGATTTTTGGGTTCCTACTCCCGTTTTTGGGTGCCTACCCACGCTGTCACGCTTAAATGGGTCCCCCCGGAGACGGAGGCCCGATTTTTGTGTTCTTACCCCCGTTTTTGGGTTCCAACACCCGGTGCAGCGCTTAAATGGGTCCCCCCTGAAACGGGGGCCCGATTTTTGGGTTCCTACCCCTGTTTTTGAGTGCCTACCTCCCGGTGTCGCACTGAAATGGGTCCCCCTGGAAACGGCGGCCCTATTTTTGGGTTCCTACCCCTGTTTTTAGGTTCCTACCCCCATTCTCGTGCTTCAATGTGTCCCCCCGAAAACGGGGACCGATTTTTGGGTTCCTACCCCTGTTTTTGGGTTCCTACCGCCGGTGTGGCGCTTAAATGGGACCCCCCTTAAAAGGGGGCCAGATTTTTGGGTTCCTACCCCTGTTTTTGGGTGCCTACCCCCCGGTGTCGCGCTTAAATGGGTCCCCCCGGAAACGGCGGCCCGATTATAGGGTTCCTACAACTCTTTTTGGGTGCCTAACCCCAGTGATGCTCTGAAATGGGTCTCCCCGGAGACGGGGGCCCGAATTTTGGGTTCCTACCCCTGTTTTTGAGTTCCTACCTCCCGGTGTCGCGCTGAAAAGGGTCCCCCTGGAAACAGCAGCCCTATTTTTGGGTTCCTACCCCCGCTTTTAGGTTCCTACCCCCATTGTCGTGCTTCAATGGGTCCCCCCGGAAATGGGAACCGATTTTTGGGTTCATACCCCCGTTTTTGGGGTCCAACACCCGCTTCAGCGCATAAATGGGTCCCCCCGGGAACGGAGGCCCGATTTTTGGGTTCCTACCCCTGTTTTTGAGTTCCTACCTCCAGGTGTCGCGCTGAAATGGGTCCCCCTGGAAACGGCGACCCTATTTTTGGGTTCCTACCCCCGTTTTTAGGTTCCTACCCCCATTGTTGTGCTTCAGTGGGTTCCCCCGGAAATGGGGGACCGATTTTTGGGTTCCTACCCCCATTTTTGGGTTCCTACCGCCGCGGTGGCGCTGAAATGGGACCCCCCTTAAACGGGGGCCAGATTTTTGGGTTCCTACCCCTGTTTTTGGGTGCCTACCCCCGGTTTTGCTCTTAAATGGGTCCCCTGGGAAACGGGGGACAGATTTTTGGGTTCCTTCCCCCGTTTTTGGGATGCTACCGCCGGTATCTCGCTTAAATGGGTCCCCCCTTAAACTGGGGCCCGATTTTTGGTTTCTTACCCCTGTTTTTGGTTTCCTACCCCCGGTTTTGCGCTTAAATTGCTCCCCCGGGAAACGGAGAATGATTTTTGGGTTCCTACTCCCGTTTTTGGGTGCCTACCCACGCTGTTTTGCTTAAATGGGTCCCCCCGGAGACGGGGGTCCGATTTTTTTGTTCCTACCCCCGTTTTTGGGTTCCAACACCCGGTGCAGCGCTTAAATGGTTCCCCCCGGAAACGGGGGCCCGATTTTTGGGTTCCTACCCTGTTTTTCAGTTCCGACCCCCCCGGTGTGGTGCTTAAATGGCTCCCCCCGGATACGGGGGCCCGATTATTGGGTTCCTACACCACTTTTTGGGTTCCAACCCCCGGTGTCGCGCTTAAATGGGTCCCCCCGGAAACGGGGGCCCGATTATTGGGTTCTTACACCTGTTTTTTGGTGCCGACCCCCAGTGATGCTCTGAAATGGGTCTCCCCGGAGACGGGGGCCCAAATTTTGGGTTCCTACCCCCCTTTTTAGGTCCCTACCCCCGTTGTCGTGCTTCATTGGGTCCCCCCGGAAACGGGGGCCTGATTTTTGTGTTCCTACCCCTGTTTTTGAGTTCCTACTTCCGGTGTCGCGCTTAAATGGTTCCCCCTGGAAATGGGGGCCCGATGTTTGGATTCCTACCCCGTTTTTGGGTTCCTACCCCTCGGTGTCGCAGTTAAATCGGTCCCCCCTTAAACGGGGGCCCGATTTTTGGTTCCTATACCTCTTTTTTGGTTCCAGCCCCCCGGTGTCACAATTAAATGGGTCCCCCCGGAAACGGGGGCCCGATTTTTGGGTTCCTACCTCCGTTTTTTAGTTCCTACCCCCGTTGTCATGCTTAAATGGGTCCCCCCGGAAACGAGGGACCGATTTTTGGGTTCCTACCCCTAATTTTTTGGGTTCCTACCCTCGGTGTCATTGTTAAATGTGTCACCCTGGAGACGGGGGCCCAAATTTTGGGTTCCTACCCCCGTTTTTAGGTTCCTACCCCCGTTATCATGCTTACATGGGTCCCCCCAGAAACGGGGGCCAAATTTTTGGGTTCCTTCCCCCGTTTTTCGGATGCTACCGCCAGTGTCTCGCTTAAATGGGTCCCACCTTAAACTGGGGCCCGATTTTTGGTTTCTTACCCCTGTTTTTGGTTGCCTACCCGCGGTTTTGAGTAAAATTGCTCCCCCGGGAAACGGGGGAGCGATTTTTGGGTTCCTACTCCCGTTTTTGGGTGCCTACCCACGCTGTCACGCTTAAATGGGTCCCCCCGGAGACGGAGGCCCGATTTTTGTGTTCTTACCCCCGTTTTTGGGTTCCAACACCCGGTGCAGCGCTTAAATGGGTCCCCCCGGAAACGGGGGCCCGATTTTTGGGTTCCTACCTCCGTTTTTTAGTTCCTACCCCCGTTGTCATGCTTAAATGGGTCCCCCCGGAAACGAGGGACCGATTTTTGGGTTCCTACCCCTAATTTTTTGGATTCCTACCCTCGGTGTCATTGTTAAATGTGTCACCCTGGAGACGGGGGCCCAAATTTTGGGTTCCTACCCCCTGTTTTAGGTTCCTACCCCCGTTATCATGCTTAAATGGGTCCCCCCAGAAACGGGGGCCAATTTTTGGGTTCCTTACCCCGTTTTTGGGATGCTACCGCCAGTGTCTCGCTTAAATGGCTCCCACCTTAAACTGGGGCCCGATTTTTGGTTTCTTACCCCTGTTTTTGGTTGCCTACCCCCGGTTTTGCGAAAAAATTGCTCCCCCGGGAAACGGGGGACCGATTTTTGGGTTCCTACTTCGTTTTTGGTTGCGTACCCACGCTGTCACGCTTAAATGGGTCCCCCCGGAGACGGAGGCCCGATTTTTGTGTTCTTACCCCCGTTTTTGGGTTCCAACACCCGGTGCAGCGCTTAAATGGGTCCCCCCTGAAACGGGGGCCCGATTTTTGGGTTCCTACTCCTGTTTATTGAGTGCCTACCTCCCGGTGTCGCACTGAAATGGGTCCCCCTGGAAACGGCGGCCCTATTTTTGGGTTCCTACCCCTGTTTTTAGGTTCCTACCCCCATTCTCGTGCTTCAATGTGTCCCCCCGAAAACGGGGACCGATTTTTGGGTTCCTACCCCTGTTTTTGGGTTCCTACCGCCGGTGTGGCGCTTAAATGGGACCCCCCTTAAAAGGGGGCCAGATTTTTGGGTTCCTACCCCTGTTTTTGGGTGCCTACCCCCCGGTGTCGCGCTTAAATGGGTCCCCCCGGAAACGGCGGCCCGATTATAGGGTTCCTACAACTCTTTTTGGGTGCCTAACCCCAGTGATGCTCTGAAATGGGTCTCCCCGGAGACGGGGGCCCAAATTTTGGGTTCCTACCCCTGTTTTTGAGTTCCTACCTCCCGGTGTCGCGCTGAAAAGGGTCCCCCTGGAAACGGCAGCCCTATTTTTGGGTTCCTACCCCCGCTTTTAGGTTCCTACCCCCATTGTCGTGCTTCAATGGGTCCCCCCGGAAATGGGAACCGATTTTTGGGTTCATACCCCCGTTTTTGGGGTCCAACACCCGCTTCAGCGCATAAATGGGTCCCCCCGGGAACGGAGGCCCGATTTTTGGGTTCCTACCCCTGTTTTTGAGTTCCTACCTCCAGGTGTCGCGCTGAAATGGGTCCCCCTGGAAACGGCGACCCTATTTTTGGGTTCCTACACCCGTTTTTAGGTTCCTACCCCCATTGTTGTGCTTCAATGGGTTCCCCCGGAAATGGGGGACCGATTTTTGGGTTCCTACCCCCATTTTTGGGTTCCTACCGCCGCGGTGGCGCTGAAATGGGACCCCCCCTTAAACGGGGGCCAGATCTTTGGGTTCCTACCCCTGTTTTTGGGTGCCTACCCCCGGTTTTGCTCTTAAATGGGTCCCCTGGGAAACGGGGGACAGATTTTTGGGTTCCTTCCCCCGTTTTTGGGATGCTACCGCCGGTATCTCGCTTAAATGGGTCCCCCCTTAAACTGGGGCCCGATTTTTGGTTTCTTACCCCTGTTTTTGGTTTCCTACCCCCGGTTTTGCGCTTAAATTGCTCCCCCGGGAAACGGAGAATGATTTTTGGGTTCCTACTCCCGTTTTTGGGTGCCTACCCATGCTGTTTTGCTTAAATGGGTCCCCCCGGAGACGGGGGTCCGATTTTGGTGTTCCTACCCCCGTTTTTGGGTTCCAACACCCGGTGCAGCGCTTAAATGGGTCCCCCCGGAAACGGGGGCACGATTTTTGGGTTCCTACCCCTGTTTTTGAGTTCCGACCCCCCCTGGTGTGGCGCTTAAATGGGTCCCCCCGGATACGGGGGTCCGATTATTTGGTTCCTACACCACTTTTTGGGTTCCTACCCCTGTTTTTGAGTTCCAACACCCCTGGTGTGGCGCTTAAATGGGCCCCCCCGGAAACGGGGGCCCGATTATTGGGTTCCTACACCACTTTTTGGGTTCCAACCCCCGGTGTCGCGCTTAAATGGTTCCCCCTGGAAATGGGGGCCCGATGTTTGGATTCCTACCCCGTTTTTGGGTTCCTACCCCTCGGTGTCGCACTTAAATCGGTCCCCCCTTAAACGGGGACCCGATTTTTGGTTCCTATACCTCTTTTTGGGTTCCAGCCCCCCGGTGTCACAATTAAATGGGTCCCCCCGGAAACGGGGGCCCGATTTTTGGATTCCTACCTCCGTTTTTTAGTTCCTACCCCCGTTGTCATGCTTAAATGGGTCCCCCCGGAAACGAGGGACCGATTTTTGGGTTCCTACCCCTAATTTTTTGGGTTCCTACCCTCGGTGTCATTGTTAAATGTGTCACCCTGGAGACGGGGGCCCAAATTTTGGGTTCCTACCCCCGTTTTTAGGTTCCTACCCCCGTTATCATGCTTACATGGGTCCCCCCAGAAACGGGGGCCAAATTTTTGGGTTCCTTCCCCCGTTTATCGGATGCTACCGCCAGTGTCTCGCTTAAATGGGTCCCACCTTAAACTGGGGCCCGATTTTTGGTTTCTTACCCCTGTTTTTGGTTGCCTACCTGCGGTTTTGCGTAAAATTGCTCCCCCGGGAAACAGGGGAGCGATTTTTGGGTTCCTACTCCCGTTTTTGGGTGCCTACCCACGCTGTCACGCTTAAATGGGTCCCCCCGGAGACGGAGGCCCGATTTTTGTGTTCTTACCCCCGTTTTTGGGTTCCAACACCCGGTGCAGCGCTTAAATGGGTCCCCCCGGAAACGGGGGCCCGATTTTTGGGTTCCTACCTCCGTTTTTTAGTTCCTAGCCCCGTTGTCATGCTTAAATGGGTCCCCCCGGAAACGAGGGACCGATTTTTGGGTTCCTACCCCTAATTTTTTGGATTCCTACCCTCGGTGTCATTGTTAAATGTGTCACCCTGGAGACGGGGGCCCAAATTTTGGGTTCCTACCCCCCGTTTTAGGTTCCTACCCCCGTTATCATGCTTAAATGGGTCCCCCCAGAAACGGGGGCCAATTTTTGGGTTCCTTCCCCCGTTTTTGGGATGCTACCGCCAGTGTCTCGCTTAAATGGCTCGCACCTTAAACTGGGGCCCGATTTTTGTTTCTTACCCCTGTTTTTGGTTGCCTACCCCCGGTTTTGCGAAAAAATTGCTCCCCCGGGAAACGGGGGACCGATTTTTGGGTTCCTACTTCGTTTTTGGTTGCGTACCCACGCTGTCACGCTTAAATGGGTCCCCCCGGAGACGGAGGCCCGATTTTTGGGTTCTTACCCCCGTTTTTGGGTTCCAACACCCGGTGCAGCGCTTAAATGGGTCCCCCCTGAAACGGGGGCCCGATTTTTGGGTTCCTACTCCTGTTTATTGAGTGCCTACCTCCCGGTGTCGCACTGAAATGGGTCCCCCTGGAAACGGCGGCCCTATTTTTGGGTTCCTACCCCTGTTTTTAGGTTCCTACCCCCATTCTCGTGCTTCAATGTGTCCCCCCGAAAACGGGGACCGATTTTTGGGTTCCTACCCCTGTTTTTGGGTTCCTACCGCCGGTGTGGCACTTAAATGGGACCCCCCTTAAAAGGGGGCCAGATTTTTGGGTTCCTACCCCTGTTTTTGGGTGCCTACCCCCCGGTGTCGCGCTTAAATGGGTCCCCCCGGAAACGGCGGCCCGATTATAGGGTTCCTACAACTTTTTTTTTGGGTGCCTAACCCCAGTGATGCTCTGAAATGGGTCTCCCCGGAGACGGGGGCCCGAATTTTGGGTTCCTACCCCTGTTTTTGAGTTCCTACCTCCCGGTGTCGCGCTGAAAAGGGTCCCCCTGGAAACGGCAGCCCTATTTTTGGGTTCCTACCCCCGCTTTTAGGTTCCTACCCCCATTGTCGTGCTTCAATGGGTCCCCCCGGAAATGGGAACCGATTTTTGGGTTCATACCCCCGTTTTTGGGGTCCAACACCCGCTTCAGCGCATAAATGGGTCCCCCCGGGAACGGAGGCCCGATTTTTGGGTTCCTACCCCTGTTTTTGAGTTCCTACCTCCAGGTGTCGCGCTGAAATGGGTCCCCCTGGAAACGGCGACCCTATTTTTGGGTTCCTACCCCCGTTTTTAGGTTCCTACCCCCATTGTTGTGCTTCAGTGGGTTCCCCCGGAAATGGGGGACCGATTTTTGGGTTCCTACCCCCATTTTTGGGTTCCTACCGCCGCGGTGGCGCTGAAATGGGACCCCCCTTAAACGGGGGCCAGATTTTTGGGTTCCTACCCCTGTTTTTGGGTGCCTACCCCCGGTTTTGCTCTTAAATGGGTCCCCTGGGAAACGGGGGACAGATTTTTGGGTTCCTTCCCCCGTTTTTGGGATGCTACCGCCGGTATCTCGCTTAAATGGGTCCCCCCTTAAACTGGGGCCCGATTTTTGGTTTCTTACCCCTGTTTTTGGTTTCCTACCCCCGGTTTTGCGCTTAAATTGCTCCCCCGGGAAACGGAGAATGATTTTTGGGTTCCTACTCCCGTTTTTGGGTGCCTACCCACGCTGTTTTGCTTAAATGGGTCCCCCCGGAGACGGGGGTCCGATTTTTGTGTTCCTACCCCCGTTTTTGGGTTCCAACACCCGGTGCAGCGCTTAAATGGTTCCCCCCGGAAACGGGGGCCCGATTTTTGGGTTCCTACCCTGTTTTTCAGTTCCGACCCCCCCGGTGTGGCGCTTAAATGGCTCCCCCGGATACGGGGGTCCGATTATTTGGTTCCTACACCACTTTTTGGGTTCCTACCCCTGTTTTTGAGTTCCAACACCCCTGGTGTGGCGCTTAAATGGGCCCCCCCGGAAACGGGGGCCCGATTATTGGGTTCCTACACCACTTTTTGGGTTCCAACCCCCGGTGTCGCGCTTAAATGGGTTCCCCCGGAAACGGGGGCCCGATTATTGGGTTCTTACACCTGTTTTTTGGTGCCGACCCCCAGTGATGCTCTGAAATGGGTCTCCCCGGAGATGGGGGCCCAAATTTTGGGTTCCTACCCCCGTTTTTAGGTCCCTACCCCCGTTGTCGTGCTTCATTGGGTCCCCCCGGAAATGGGAACCGATTTTTGGGTTCCTACCCCCGTTTTTGGGGTCCAACACCCGCTTCAGCGCATAAATGGGTCCCCCCGGAAACGGAGGCCCGATTTTTGGGTTCCTACCCCTGTTTTTGAGTTCCTACCTCCAGGTGTCGCGCTGAAATGGGTCCCCTTGGAAACGGCGGCCCTATTTTTGGGTTCCTACCCCCGTTTTTAGGTTCCTACCCCCATTTTTGTGCTTCAATGGGTTCCCCCGGAAATGGGGGACCGATTTTTGGGTTCCTACCCCCATTTTTGGGTTCCTACCGCCGCGGTGGCGCTTAAAAGGGACCCCCCTTAAACGGGGGCCAGATTTTTGGGTTCCTACCCCTGTTTTTGGGTGCCTACCCCCGGTTTTGCTCTTAAATGGGTCCCCTGGGAAACGGGGGACAGATTTTTGGGTTCCTTCCCCAGTTTTTGGGAGGATACCGCCGGCGTCTTGCTTAAATGGGTCCCCCCTTAAACTGGGGCCCGATTTTTGGTTTCTTACCCCTGTTTTTGGTTTCCTACCCCCGGTTTTGCGCTTAAATTGCTCCCCCGGGAAACGGAGTACGATTTTTTGGTTCCTACTCCCGTTCTTGGGTGCCTACCCACGCTGTTTTGCTTAAATGGGTCCCCCCGGAGACGGGGGTCCGATTTTTGTGTTCCTACCCCCGTTTTTGGGTTCCAACACCCGGTGCAGCGCTTAAATGGTTCCCCCCGGAAACGGGGGCCCGATTTTTGGGTTCCTACCCTGTTTTTCAGTTCCGACCCCCCCGGTGTGGCACTTAAATGGGTCCCCCCGATACGGGGGCCCGATTATTGGGTTCCTACACCACTTTTTGGGTTCCAACCCCCGGTGTCGCGCTTAAATGGGTCCCCCCGGAAACGGGGGCCCGATTATTGGGTTCTTACACCTGTTTTTTGGTGCCGACCCCCAGTGATGCTCTGAAATGGGTCTCCCCGGAGACGGGGGCCCAAATTTTGGGTTCCTACCCCCCTTTTTAGGTCCCTACCCCCGTTGTCGTGCTTCATTGGGTCCCCCCGAAAACGGGGGCCTGATTTTTGTGTTCCTACCCCTGTTTTTGAGTTCCTACTCCCCGGTGTCGCGCTTAAATGGTTCCCCCTGGAAACGGGGGCCCGATGTTTGGATTCCTACCCCGTTTTTGGGTTCCTACCCCTCGGTGTCGCACTTAAATCGGTCCCCCCTTAAACGGGGGCCCGATTTTTGGTTCCTATACCTCTTTTTTGGTTCCAGCCCCCCGGTGTCACAATTAAATGGGTCCCCCCGGAAACGGGGGCCCCGATTTTTGGATTCCTACCTCCGTTTTTTAGTTCCTACCCCCGTTGTCATGCTTAAATGGGTCCCCCCGGAGACGGAGGCCCGATTTTTGTGTTTTTACCCCCGTTTTTGGGTTCCAACACCCGGTGCAGCGCTTAAATGGGTCCCCCCGGAAACGGGGGCCCGATTTTTGGGTTCCTACCTCCGTTTTTTAGTTCCTAGCCCCGTTGTCATGCTTAAATGGGTCCCCCCGGAAACGAGGGACCGATTTTTGGGTTTCTACCCCTAATTTTTTGGATTCCTACCCTCGGTGTCATTGTTAAATGTGTCACCCTGGAGACGGGGGCCCAAATTTTGGGTTCCTACCCCCCGTTTTAGGTTCCTACCCCCGTTATCATGCTTAAATGGGTCCCCCCAGAAACGGGGGCCAATTTTTGGGTTCCTTCCCCCGTTTTTGGGATGCTACCGCCAGTGTCTCGCTTAAATGGCTCCCACCTTAAACTGGGGCCCGATTTTTGGTTTCTTACCCCTGTTTTTGGTTGCCTACCCCCGGTTTTGCGAAAAAATTGCTCCCCCGGGAAACGGGGGACCGATTTTTGGGTTCCTACTTCGTTTTTGGTTGCGTACCCACGCTGTCACGCTTAAATGGGTCCCCCCGGAGACGGAGGCCCGATTTTTGTGTTCTTACCCCCGTTTTTGGGTTCCAACACCCGGTGCAGTGCTTAAATGGGTCCCCCCTGAAACGGGGGCCCGATTTTTGGGTTCCTACCCCTGTTTTTGAGTGCCTACCTCCCGGTGTCGCACTGAAATGGGTCCCCCTGGAAACGGCGGCCCTATTTTTGGGTTCCTACCCCTGTTTTTAGGTTCCTACCCCCATTCTCGTGCTTCAATGTGTCCCCCCGAAAACGGGGACCGATTTTTGGGTTCCTACCCCTGTTTTTGGGTTCCTACCGCCGGTGTGGCGCTTAAATGGGACCCCCCTTAAAAGGGGGCCAGATTTTTGGGTTCCTACCCCTGTTTTTGGGTGCCTACCCCCCGGTGTCGCGCTTAAATGGGTCCCCCCGGAAACGGCGGCCCGATTATAGGGTTCCTACAACTCTTTTTGGGTGCCTAACCCCAGTGATGCTCTGAAATGGGTCTCCCCGGAGACGGGGGCCCGAATTTTGGGTTCCTACCCCTGTTTTTGAGTTCCTACCTCCCGGTGTCGCGCTGAAAAGGGTCCCCCTGGAAACGGCAGCCCTATTTTTGGGTTCCTACCCCCGCTTTTAGGTTCCTACCCCCATTGTCGTGCTTCAATGGGTCCCCCCGGAAATGGGAACCGATTTTTGGGTTCATACCCCCGTTTTTGGGGTCCAACACCCGCTTCAGCGCATAAATGGGTCCCCCCGGGAACGGAGGCCCGATTTTTGGGTTCCTACCCCTGTTTTTGAGTTCCTACCTCCAGGTGTCGCGCTGAAATGGGTCCCCCTGGAAACGGTGACCCTATTTTTGGGTTCCTACCCCCGTTTTTAGGTTCCTACCCCCATTGTTGTGCTTCAGTGGGTTCCCCCGGAAATGGGGGACCGATTTTTGGGTTCCTACCCCCATTTTTGGGTTCCTACCGCCGCGGGTGGCGCTGAAATGGGACCCCCCCTTAAACGGGGGCCAGATTTTTGGGTTCCTACCCCTGTTTTTGGGTGCCTACCCCCGGTTTTGCTCTTAAATGGGTCCCCTGGGAAACGGGGGACAGATTTTTGGGTTCCTTCCCCCGTTTTTGGGATGCTACCGCCGGTATCTCGCTTAAATGGGTCCCCCCTTAAACTGGGGCCCGATTTTTGGTTTCTTACCCCTGTTTTTGGTTTCCTACCCCCGGTTTTGCGCTTAAATTGCTCCCCCGGGAAACGGAGAATGATTTTTGGGTTCCTACTCCCGTTTTTGGGTGCCTACCCACGCTGTTTTGCTTAAATGGGTCCCCCCGGAGACGGGGGTCCGATTTTTGTGTTCCTACCCCCGTTTTTGGGTTCCAACACCCGGTGCAGCGCTTAAATGGTTCCCCCCGGAAACGGGGGGCCCGATTTTTGGGTTCCTACCCTGTTTTTCAGTTCCGACCCCCCCGGTGTGGCGCTTAAATGGCTCCCCCCGGTTACGGGGCCTCCGATTATTGGGTTCCTACACCACTTTTTGGGTTCCAACCCCCGGTGTCGCGCTTAAATGGGTCCCCCCGGAAACGGGGGCCCGATTATTGGGTTCTTACACCTGTTTTTTGGTGCCGACCCCCAGTGATGCTCTGAAATGGGTCTCTCCGGAGACGGGGGCCCAAATTTTGGGTTCCTACCCCCCTTTTTAGGTCCCTACCCCCATTGTCGTGCTTCATTGGGTCCCCCCAGAAACGGGGGCCTGATTTTTGTGTTCCTACCCCTGTTTTTGAGTTCCTACTCCCCGGTGTCGCGCTTAAATGGTTCCCCCTGGAAACGGGGGCCCGATGTTTGGATTCCTACCCCGTTTTTAAGTTCCTACCTCCAGGTGTCGCGCTGAAATGGGTCCCCCTGGAAACGGCGACCCTATTTTTGGGTTCCTACCCCCGTTTTTAGGTTCCTACCCCCATTGTTGTGCTTCAATGGGTTCCCCCGGATACGGGGGCCCGATTATTGGGTTCCTACACCACTTTTTGGGTTCCAACCCCCGGTGTCGCGCTTAAATGGGTCCCCCCGGAAACGGGGGCCCGATTATTGGGTTCTTACACCTGTTTTTTGGTGCCGACCCCCAGTGATGCTCTGAAATGGGTCTCCCCCGAGATGGGGGCCCAAATTTTGGGTTCCTACCCCCGTTTTTAGGTCCCTACCCCCGTTGTCGTGCTTCATTGGGTCCCCCCGGAAATGGGAACCGATTTTTGGGTTCCTACCCCCGTTTTTGGGGTCCAACACCCGCTTCAGCGCATAAATGGGTCCCCCCGGAAACGGAGGCCCGATTTTTGGGTTCCTACCCCTGTTTCTGAGTTCCTACCTCCAGGTGTCGCGCTGAAATGGGTCCCCCTGGAAACGGCGGCCCTATTTTTGGGTTCCTACCCCCGTTTTTAGGTTCCTACCCCCATTTTTGTGCTTCAATAGGTTCCCCCGGAAATGGGGGGCCGATTTTTGGGTTCCTACCCCCATTTTTGGGTTCCTACCGCCGCGGTGGCGCTTAAAAGGGACCCCCCTTAAACGGGGGCCAGATTTTTGGGTTCCTACCCCTGTTTTTGGGTGCCTACCCCCGGTTTTGCTCTTAAATGGGTCCCCTGGGAAACGGGGGACAGATTTTTGGGTTCCTTCCCCAGTTTTTGGGATGATACCGCCGGCGTCTCGCTTAAATGGGTCCCCCCTTAAACTGGGGCCCGATTTTTGGTTTCTTACCCCTGTTTTTGGTTTCCTACCCCCGGTTTTGCGCTTAAATTGCTCCCCCGGGAAACGGAGTACGATTTTTGGGTTCCTACTCCCGTTTTTGGGTGCCTACCCACGCTGTTTTGCTTAAATGGGTCCCCCCGGAGACGGGGGTCCGATTTTTGTGTTCCTACCCCCGTTTTTGGGTTCCAACACCCGGTGCACCGCTTAAATGGTTCCCCCCGGAAACGGGGGCCCGATTTTTGGGTTCCTACCCTGTTTTTCAGTTCCGACCCCCCCGGTGTGGCGCTTAAATGGCTCCCCCCGGATACGGGGGCCCGATTATTGGGTTCCTACACCACTTTTTGGGTTCCAACCCCCGGTGTCGCGCTTAAATGGGTCCCCCCGGAAACGGGGGCCCGATTATTGGGTTCTTACACCTGTTTTTTGGTGCCGACCCCCAGTGATGCTCTGAAATGGGTCTCCCCGGAGACGGGGGCCCAAATTTTGAGTTCCTACCCCCCTTTTTAGGTCCCTACCCCCGTTGTCGTGCTTCATTGGGTCCCCCCGGAAACGGGGGCCTGATTTTTGTGTTCCTACCCCTGTTTTTGAGTTCCTACTCCCCGGTGTCGCGCTTAAATGGTTCCCCCTGGAAATGGGGGCCCGATGTTTGGATTCCTACCCCGTTTTTGGGTTCCTACCCCTCGGTGTCGCACTTAAATCGGTCCCCCCTTAAACGGGGACCCGATTTTTGGTTCCTATACCTCTTTTTGGGTTCCAGCCCCCCGGTGTCACAATTAAATGGGTCCCCCCGGAAACGGGGGCCCGATTTTTGGATTCCTACCTCCGTTTTTTAGTTCCTACCCCCGTTGTCATGCTTAAATGGGTCCCCCCGGAAACGAGGGACCGATTTTTGGGTTCCTACCCCTAATTTTTTGGGTTCCTACCCTCGGTGTCATTGTTAAATGTGTCACCCTGGAGACGGGGGCCCAAATTTTGGGTTCCTACCCCCGTTTTTAGGTTCCTACCCCCGTTATCATGCTTACATGGGTCCCCCCAGAAACGGGGGCCAAATTTTTGGGTTCCTTCCCCCGTTTTTGGGATGCTACCGCCAGTGTCTCGCTTAAATGGGTCCCACCTTAAACTGGGGCCCGATTTTTGGTTTCTTACCCCTGTTTTTGGTTGCCTACCCGCGGTTTTGCGTAAAATTGCTCCCCCGGGAAACGGGGGAGCGATTTTTGGGTTCCTACTCCCGTTTTTGGGTGCCTACCCACGCTGTCACGCTTAAATGGGTCCCCCCGGAGACGGAGGCCCGATTTTTGTGTTCTTACCCCCGTTTTTGGGTTCCAACACCCGGTGCAGCGCTTAAATGGGTCCCCCCTGAAACGGGGGCCCGATTTTTGGGTTCCTACCCCTGTTTTTGAGTGCCTACCTCCCGGTGTCGCACTGAAATGGGTCCCCCTGGAAACGGCGGCCCTATTTTTGGGTTCCTACCCCTGTTTTTAGGTTCCTACCCCCATTCTCGTGCTTCAATGTGTCCCCCCGAAAACGGGGACCGATTTTTGGGTTCCTACCCCTGTTTTTGGGTTCCTACCGCCGGTGTGGCGCTTAAATGGGACCCCCCCTTAAAAGGGGGCCAGATTTTTGGGTTCCTACCCCTGTTTTTGGGTGCCTACCCCCCGGTGTCGCGCTTAAATGGGTCCCCCCGGAAACGGCGGCCCGATTATAGGGTTCCTACAACTCTTTTTGGGTGCCTAACCCCAGTGATGCTCTGAAATGGGTCTCCCCGGAGACGGGGGCCCGAATTTTGGGTTCCTACCCCTGTTTTTGAGTTCCTACCTCCCGGTGTCGCGCTGAAAAGGGTCCCCCTGGAAACGGCAGCCCTATTTTTGGGTTCCTACCCCCGCTTTTAGGTTCCTACCCCCATTGTCGTGCTTCAATGGGTCCCCCCGGAAATGGGAACCGATTTTTGGGTTCATACCCCCGTTTTTGGGGTCCAACACCCGCTTCAGCGCATAAATGGGTCCCCCCGGGAACGGAGGCCCGATTTTTGGGTTCCTACCCCTGTTTTTGAGTTCCTACCTCCAGGTGTCGCGCTGAAATGGGTACCCCTGGAAACGGCGACCCTATTTTTGGGTTCCTACCCCCGTTTTTAGGTTCCTACCCCCATTTTTGTGCTTCAATAGGTTCCCCCGGAAATGGGGGGCCGATTTTTGGGTTCCTACCCCCATTTTTGGGTTCCTACCGCCGCGGTGGCGCTTAAAAGGGACCCCCCTTAAACGGGGGCCAGATTTTTCGGTTCCTACCCCTGTTTTTGGGTGCCTACCCCCGGTTTTGCTCTTAAATGGGTCCCCTGGGAAACGGGGGACAGATTTTTGTGTTCCTTCCCCAGTTTTTGGGATGATACCGCCGGCGTCTCGCTTAAATGGGTCCCCCCTTAAACTGGGGCCCGATTTTTGGTTTCTTACCCCTGTTTTTGGTTTCCTACCCCCGGTTTTGCGCTTAAATTGCTCCCCCGGGAAACGGAGTACGATTTTTGGGTTCCTACTCCCGTTTTTGGGTGCCTACCCACGCTGTTTTGCTTAAATGGGTCCCCCCGGAGACGGGGGTCCGATTTTTGTGTTCCTACCCCCGTTTTTGGGTTCCAACACCCGGTGCAGCGCTTAAATGGTTCCCCCCGGAAACGGGGGCCCGATTTTTGGGTTCCTACCCTGTTTTTCAGTTCCGACCCCCCCGGTGTGGCGCTTAAATGGCTCCCCCCAGATACGGGGGCCCGATTATTGGGTTCCTACACCACTTTTTGGGTTCCAACCCCCGGTGTCGCGCTTAAATGGGTCCCCCCGGAAACGGGGGCCCGATTATTGGGTTCTTACACCTGTTTTTTGGTGCCGACCCCCAGTGATGCTCTGAAATGGGTCTCCCCGGAGACGGGGGCCCAAATTTTGAGTTCCTACCCCCCTTTTTAGGTCCCTACCCCCGTTGTCGTGCTTCATTGGGTCCCCCCGGAAACGGGGGCCTGATTTTTGTGTTCCTACCCCTGTTTTTGAGTTCCTACTCCCCGGTGTCGCGCTTAAATGGTTCCCCCTGGAAATGGGGGCCCGATGTTTGGATTCCTACCCCGTTTTTGGGTTCCTACCCCTCGGTGTCGCACTTAAATCGGTCCCCCCTTAAACGGGGACCCGATTTTTGGTTCCTATACCTCTTTTTGGGTTCCAGCCCCCCGGTGTCACAATTAAATGGGTCCCCCCGGAAACGGGGGCCCGATTTTTGGATTCCTACCTCCGTTTTTTAGTTCCTACCCCCGTTGTCATGCTTAAATGGGTCCCCCCGGAAACGAGGGACCGATTTTTGGGTTCCTACCCCTAATTTTTTGGGTTCCTACCCTCGGTGTCATTGTTAAATGTGTCACCCTGGAGACGGGGGCCCAAATTTTGGGTTCCTACCCCCGTTTTTAGGTTCCTACCCCCGTTATCATGCTTACATGGGTCCCCCCAGAAACGGGGGCCAAATTTTTGGGTTCCTTCCCCCGTTTTTGGGATGCTACCGCCAGTGTCTCGCTTAAATGGGTCCCACCTTAAACTGGGGCCCGATTTTTGGTTTCTTACCCCTGTTTTTGGTTGCCTACCCGCGGTTTTGCGTAAAATTGCTCCCCCGGGAAACGGGGGAGCGATTTTTGGGTTCCTACTCCCGTTTTTGGGTGCCTACCCACGCTGTCACGCTTAAATGGGTCCCCCCGGAGACGGAGGCCCGATTTTTGTGTTCTTACCCCCGTTTTTGGGTTCCAACACCCGGTGCAGCGCTTAAATGGGTCCCCCCTGAAACGGGGGCCCGATTTTTGGGTTCCTACCCCTGTTTTTGAGTGCCTACCTCCCGGTGTCGCACTGAAATGGGTCCCCCTGGAAACGGCGGCCCTATTTTTGGGTTCCTACCCCTGTTTTTAGGTTCCTACCCCCATTCTCGTGCTTCAATGTGTCCCCCCGAAAACGGGGACCGATTTTTGGGTTCCTACCCCTGTTTTTGGGTTCCTACCGCCGGTGTGGCGCTTAAATGGGACCCCCCTTAAAAGGGGGCCAGATTTTTGGGTTCCTACCCCTGTTTTTGGGTGCCTACCCCCCGGTGTCGCGCTTAAATGGGTCCCCCCGGAAACGGCGGCCCGATTATAGGGTTCCTACAACTCTTTTTGGGTGCCTAACCCCAGTGATGCTCTGAAATGGGTCTCCCCGGAGACGGGGGCCCGAATTTTGGGTTCCTACCCCTGTTTTTGAGTTCCTACCTCCCGGTGTCGCGCTGAAAAGGGTCCCCCTGGAAACGGCAGCCCTATTTTTGGGTTCCTACCCCCGCTTTTAGGTTCCTACCCCCATTGTCGTGCTTCAATGGGTCCCCCCGGAAATGGGAACCGATTTTTGGGTTCATACCCCCGTTTTTGGGGTCCAACACCCGCTTCAGCGCATAAATGGGTCCCCCCGGGAACGGAGGCCCGATTTTTGGGTTCCTACCCCTGTTTTTGAGTTCCTACCTCCAGGTGTCGCGCTGAAATGGGTCCCCCTGGAAAAGGCGACCCTATTTTTGGGTTCCTACCCCCGTTTTTAGGTTCCTACCCCCATTGTTGTGCTTCAATGGGTTCCCCCGGAAATGGGGGACCGATTTTTGGGTTCCTACCCCCATTTTTGGGTTCCTACCGCCGCGGTGGCGCTGAAATGGGACCCCCCTTAAACGGGGGCCAGATTTTTGGGTTCCTACCCCTGTTTTTGGGTGCCTACCCCCGGTTTTGCTCTTAAATGGGTCCCCTGGGAAACGGGGGACAGATTTTTGGGTTCCTTCCCCCGTTTTTGGGATGCTACCGCCGGTATCTCGCTTAAATGGGTCCCCCCTTAAACTGGGGCCCGATTTTTGGTTTCTTACCCCTGTTTTTGGTTTCCTACCCCCGGTTTTGCGCTTCAATTGCTCCCCCGGGAAACGGAGAATGATTTTTGGGTTCCTACTCCCGTTTTTGGGTGCCTACCCACGCTGTTTTGCTTAAATGGGTCCCCCCGGAGACGGGGGTCCGATTTTTGTGTTCCTACCCCTGTTTTTTGTGTTCCAACACCCGGTGCAGCGCTTAAATGGTTCCCCCCGGAAACGGGGGCCCGATTTTTGGGTTCCTACCCTGTTTTTCAGTTCCGACCCCCCCGGTGTGGTGCTTAAATGGCTCCCCCCGGATACGGGGGCCCGATTATTGGGTTCCTACACCACTTTTTGGGTTCCAACCCCCGGTGTCGCGCTTAAATGGGTCCCCCCGGAAACGGGGGCCCGATTATTGGGTTCTTACACCTGTTTTTTGGTGCCGACCCCCAGTGATGCTCTGAAATGGGTCTCCCCGGAGATGGGGGCCCAAATTTTGGGTTCCTACCCCCGTTTTTAGGTCCCTACCCCCGTTGTCGTGCTTCATTGGGTCCCCCCGGAAATGGGAACCGATTTTTGGGTTCCTACCCCCGTTTTTGGGGTCCAACACCCGCTTCAGCGCATAAATGGGTCCCCCCGGAAACGGAGGCCCGATTTTTGGGTTCCTACCCCTGTTTCTGAGTTCCTACCTCCAGGTGTCGCGCTGAAATGGGTCCCCCTGGAAACGGCGGCCCTATTTTTGGGTTCCTACCCCCGTTTTTAGGTTCCTACCCCCATTTTTGTGCTTCAATAGGTTCCCCCGGAAATGGGGGACCGATTTTTGGGTTCCTACCCCCATTTTTGGGTTCCTACCGCCGCGGTGGCGCTTAAAAGGGACCCCCCTTAAACGGGGGCCAGATTTTTGGGTTCCTACCCCTGTTTTTGGGTGCCTACCCCCGGTTTTGCTCTTAAATGGGTCCCCTGGGAAACGGGGGACAGATTTTTGGGTTCCTTCCCCAGTTTTTGGGATGATACCGCCGGCATCTCGCTTAAATGGGTCCCCCCTTAAACTGGGGCCAGATTTTTGGTTTCTTACCCCTGTTTTTGGTTTCCTACCCCCGGTTTTGCGCTTAAATTGCTCCCCCGGGAAACGGAGTACGATTTTTGGGTTCCTACTCCCGTTTTTGGGTGCCTACCCACGCTGTTTTGCTTAAATGGGTCCCCCCGGAGACGGGGGTCCGATTTTTGTGTTCCTACCCCCGTTTTTGGGTTCCAACACCCGGTGCAGCGCTTAAATGGTTCCCCCCGGAAACGGGGGCCCGATTTTTGGGTTCCTACCCTGTTTTTCAGTTCCGACCCCCCCGGTGTGGCGCTTAAATGGCTCCCCCCGGATACGGGGGCCCGATTATTGGGTTCCTACACCACTTTTTGGGTTCCAACCCCCGGTGTCGCGCTTAAATGGGTCCCCCCGGAAACGGGGGCCCGATTATTGGGTTCTTACACCTGTTTTTTGGTGCCGACCCCCAGTGATGCTCTGAAATGGGTCTCCCCGGAGACGGGGGCCCAAATTTTGAGTTCCTACCCCCCTTTTTAGGTCCCTACCCCCGTTGTCGTGCTTCATTGGGTCCCCCCGGAAACGGGGGCCTGATTTTTGTGTTCCTACCCCTGTTTTTGAGTTCCTACTCCCCGGTGTCGCGCTTAAATGGTTCCCCCTGGAAATGGGGGCCCGATGTTTGGATTCCTACCCCGTTTTTGGGTTCCTACCCCTCGGTGTCGCACTTAAATCGGTCCCCCCTTAAACGGGGACCCGATTTTTGGTTCCTATACCTCTTTTTGGGTTCCAGCCCCCCGGTGTCACAATTAAATGGGTCCCCCCGGAAACGGGGGCCCGATTTTTGGATTCCTACCTCCGTTTTTTAGTTCCTACCCCCGTTGTCATGCTTAAATGGGTCCCCCCGGAAACGAGGGACCGATTTTTGGGTTCCTACCCCTAATTTTTTGGGTTCCTACCCTCGGTGTCATTGTTAAATGTGTCACCCTGGAGACGGGAGCCCAAATTTTGGGTTCCTACCCCCGTTTTTAGGTTCCTACCCCCGTTATCATGCTTACATGGGTCCCCCCAGAAACGGGGGCCAAATTTTTGGGTTCCTTCCCCCGTTTTTGGGATGCTACCGCCAGTGTCTCGCTTAAATGGGTCCCACCTTAAACTGGGGCCCGATTTTTGGTTTCTTACCCCTGTTTTTGGTTGCCTACCCGCGGTTTTGCGTAAAATTGCTCCCCCGGGAAACGGGGGAGCGATTTTTGGGTTCCTACTCCCGTTTTTGGGTGCCTACCCACGCTGTCACGCTTAAATGGGTCCCCCCGGAGACGGAGGCCCGATTTTTGTGTTCTTACCCCCGTTTTTGGGTTCCAACACCCGGTGCAGCGCTTAAATGGGTCCCCCCTGAAACGGGGGCCCGATTTTTGGGTTCCTACCCCTGTTTTTGAGTGCCTACCTCCCGGTGTCGCACTGAAATGGGTCCCCCTGGAAACGGCGGCCCTATTTTTGGGTTCCTACCCCTGTTTTTAGGTTCCTACCCCCATTCTCGTGCTTCAATGTGTCCCCCCGAAAACGGGGACCGATTTTTGGGTTCCTACCCCTGTTTTTGGGTTCCTACCGCCGGTGTGGCGCTTAAATGGGACCCCCCTTAAAAGGGGGCCAGATTTTTGGGTTCCTACCCCTGTTTTTGGGTGCCTACCCCCCGGTGTCGCGCTTAAATGGGTCCCCCCGGAAACGGCGGCCCGATTATAGGGTTCCTACAACTCTTTTTGGGTGCCTAACCCCAGTGATGCTCTGAAATGGGTCTCCCCGGAGACGGGGGCCCGAATTTTGGGTTCCTACCCCTGTTTTTGAGTTCCTACCTCCCGGTGTCGCGCTGAAAAGGGTCCCCCTGGAAACGGCAGCCCTATTTTTGGGTTCCTACCCCCGCTTTTAGGTTCCTACCCCCATTGTCGTGCTTCAATGGGTCCCCCCGGAAATGGGAACCGATTTTTGGGTTCATACCCCCGTTTTTGGGGTCCAACACCCGCTTCAGCGCATAAATGGGTCCCCCCGGGAACGGAGGCCCGATTTTTGGGTTCCTACCCCTGTTTTTGAGTTCCTACCTCCAGGTGTCGCGCTGAAATGGGTCCCCCTGGAAACGGCGACCCTATTTTTGGGTTCCTACCCCCGTTTTTAGGTTCCTACCCCCATTGTTGTGCTTCAATGGGTTCCCCCGGAAATGGGGGACCGATTTTTGGGTTCCTACCCCCATTTTTGGGTTCCTACCGCCGCGGTGGCGCTGAAATGGGACCCCCCTTAAACGGGGGCCAGATTTTTGGGTTCCTACCCCTGTTTTTGGGTGCCTACCCCCGGTTTTGCTCTTAAATGGGTCCCCTGGGAAACGGGGGACAGATTTTTGGGTTCCTTCCCCCGTTTTTGGGATGCTACCGCCGGTATCTCGCTTAAATGGGTCCCCCCTTAAACTGGGGCCCGATTTTTGGTTTCTTACCCCTGTTTTTGGTTTCCTACCCCCGGTTTTGTGCTTCAATTGCTCCCCCGGGAAACGGAGAATGATTTTTGGGTTCCTACTCCCGTTTTTGGGTGCCTACCCACGCTGTTTTGCTTAAATGGGTCCCCCCGGAGACGGGGGTCCGATTTTTGTGTTCCTACCCCTGTTTTTTGTGTTTCAACACCCGGTGCAGCGCTTAAATGGTTCCCCCCGGAAACGGGGGCCTGATTTTTGGGTTCCTACCCTGTTTTTCAGTTCCGACCCCCCCGGTGTGGTGCTTAAATGGCTCCCCCCGGATACGGGGGCCCGATTATTGGGTTCCTACACCACTTTTTGGGTTCCAACCCCCGGTGTCGCGCTTAAATGGGTCCCCCCGGAAACGGGGGCCCGATTATTGGGTTCTTACACCTTTTTTTTGGTGCCGACCCCCAGTGATGCTCTGAAATGGGTCTCCCCGGAGATGGGGGCCCAAATTTTGGGTTCCTACCCCCGTTTTTAGGTCCCTACCCCCGTTGTCGTGCTTCATTGGGTCCCCCCGGAAATGGGAACCGATTTTTGGGTTCCTACCCCCGTTTTTGGGGTCCAACACCCGCTTCAGCGCATAAATGGGTCCCCCCGGAAACGGAGGCCCGATTTTTGGGTTCCTACCCCTGTTTCTGAGTTCCTACCTCCAGGTGTCGCGCTGAAATGGGTCCCCCTGGAAACGGCGGCCCTATTTTTGGGTTCCTACCCCCGTTTTTAGGTTCCTACCCCCATTTTTGTGCTTCAATAGGTTCCCCCGGAAATGGGGGACCGATTTTTGGGTTCCTACCCCCATTTTTGGGTTCCTACCGCCGCGGTGGCGCTTAAAAGGGACCCCCCCTTAAACGGGGGCCAGATTTTTGGGTTCCTACCCCTGTTTTTGGGTGCCTACCCCCGGTTTTGCTCTTAAATGGGTCCCCTGGGAAACGGGGGACAGATTTTTGGGTTCCTTCCCCAGTTTTTGGGATGATACCGCCGGCGTCTCGCTTAAATGGGTCCCCCCTTAAACTGGGGCCCGATTTTTGGTTTCTTACCCCTGTTTTTGGTTTCCTACCCCCGGTTTTGCGCTTAAATTGCTCCCCCGGGAAACGGAGAATGATTTTTGGGTTCCTACTCCCGTTTTTGGGTGCCTACCCACACTGTTTTGCTTAAATGGGTCCCCCCGGAGACGGGGGTCCGATTTTTGTGTTCCTACCCCCGTTTTTGGGTTCCAACACCCGGTGCAGCGCTTAAATGGTTCCCCCCGGAAACGGGGGCCCGATTTTTGGGTTCCTACCCTGTTTTTCAGTTCCGACCCCCCGGTGTGGCGCTTAAATGGCTCCCCCCGGGTACGGGGGCCCGATTATTGGGTTCCTACACCACTTTTTGGGTTCGAAACCCCGGTGTCGCGCTTAAATGGGTCCCCCCGGAAACGGGGGCCCGATTATTGGGTTCTTACACCTGTTTTTTGGTGCCGACCCCCAGTGATGCTCTGAAATGGGTCTCCCCGGAGACGGGGGCCCAAATTTTGAGTTCCTACCCCCCTTTTTAGGTCCCTACCCCCGTTGTCGTGCTTCATTGGGTCCCCCCGGAAACGGGGGCCTGATTTTTGTGTTCCTACCCCTGTTTTTGAGTTCCTACTCCCCGGTGTCGCGCTTAAATGGTTCCCCCTGGAAATGGGGGCCCGATGTTTGGATTCCTACCCCGTTTTTGGGTTCCTACCCCTCGGTGTCGCACTTAAATCGGTCCCCCCTTAAACGGGGACCCGATTTTTGGTTCCTATACCTCTTTTTGGGTTCCAGCCCCCCGGTGTCACAATTAAATGGGTCCCCCCGGAAACGGGGGCCCGATTTTTGGATTCCTACCTCCGTTTTTTAGTTCCTACCCCCGTTGTCATGCTTAAATGGGTCCCCCCGGAAACGAGGGACCGATTTTTGGGTTCCTACCCCTAATTTTTTGGGTTCCTACCCTCGGTGTCATTGTTAAATGTGTCACCCTGGAGACGGGGGCCCAAATTTTGGGTTCCTACCCCCGTTTTTAGGTTCCTACCCCCGTTATCATGCTTACATGGGTCCCCCCAGAAACGGGGGCCAAATTTTTGGGTTCCTTCCCCCGTTTTTGGGATGCTACCGCCAGTGTCTCGCTTAAATGGGTCCCACCTTAAACTGGGGCCCGATTTTTGGTTTCTTACCCCTGTTTTTGGTTGCCTACCCGCGGTTTTGCGTAAAATTGCTCCCCCGGGAAACGGGGGACCGATTTTTGGGTTCCTACTCCCGTTTTTGGGTGCCTACCCACGCTGTCACGCTTAAATGGGTCCCCCCGGAGACGGAGGCCCGATTTTTGTGTTCTTACCCCCGTTTTTGGGTTCCAACACCCGGTGCAGCGCTTAAATGGGTCCCCCCTGAAACGGGGGCCCGATTTTTGGGTTCCTACCCCTGTTTTTGAGTGCCTACCTCCCGGTGTCGCACTGAAATGGGTCCCCCTGGAAACGGCGGCCCTATTTTTGGGTTCCTACCCCTGTTTTTAGGTTCCTACCCCCATTCTCGTGCTTCAATGTGTCCCCCCGAAAACGGGGACCGATTTTTGGGTTCCTACCCCTGTTTTTGGGTTCCTACCGCCGGTGTGGCGCTTAAATGGGACCCCCCTTAAAAGGGGGCCAGATTTTTGGGTTCCTACCCCTGTTTTTGGGTGCCTACCCCCCGGTGTCGCGCTTAAATGGGTCCCCCCGGAAACGGCGGCCCGATTATAGGGTTCCTACAACTCTTTTTGGGTGCCTAACCCCAGTGATGCTCTGAAATGGGTCTCCCCGGAGACGGGGGCCCGAATTTTGGGTTCCTACCCCTGTTTTTGAGTTCCTACCTCCCGGTGTCGCGCTGAAAAGGGTCCCCCTGGAAACGGCAGCCCTATTTTTGGGTTCCTACCCCCGCTTTTAGGTTCCTACCCCCATTGTCGTGCTTCAATGGGTCCCCCCCGGAAATGGGAACCGATTTTTGGGTTCATACCCCCGTTTTTGGGGTCCAACACCCGCTTCAGCGCATAAATGGGTCCCCCCGGGAACGGAGGCCCGATTTTTGGGTTCCTACCCCTGTTTTTGAGTTCCTACCTCCAGGTGTCGCGCTGAAATGGGTCCCCCTGGAAACGGCGACCCTATTTTTGGGTTCCTACCCCCGTTTTTAGGTTCCTACCCCCATTGTTGTGCTTCAATGGGTTCCCCCGGAAATGGGGGACCGATTTTTGGGTTCCTACCCCCATTTTTGGGTTCCTACCGCCGCGGTGGCGCTGAAATGGGACCCCCCTTAAACGGGGGCCAGATTTTTGGGTTCCTACCCCTGTTTTTGGGTGCCTACCCCCGGTTTTGCTCTTAAATGGGTCCCCTGGGAAACGGGGGACAGATTTTTGGGTTCCTTCCCCCGTTTTTGGGATGCTACCGCCGGTATCTCGCTTAAATGGGTCCCCCCTTAAACTGGGGCCCGATTTTTGGTTTCTTACACCTGTTTTTGGTTTCCTACAGCCCGTTTTGCGCTTCAATTGCTCCCCCGGGAAACGGAGAATGATTTTTGGGTTCCTACTCCCGTTTTTGGGTGCCTACCCACGCTGTTTTGCTTAAATGGGTCCCCCCGGAGACGGGGGTCCGATTTTTGTGTTCCTACCCCTGTTTTTTGTGTTCCAACACCCGGTGCAGCGCTTAAATGGTTCCCCCCGGAAACGGGGGCCCGATTTTTGGGTTCCTACCCTGTTTTTCAGTTCCGACCCCCCCGGTGTGGTGCTTAAATGGCTCCCCCCGGATACGGGGGCCCGATTATTGGGTTCCTACACCACTTTTTGGGTTCCAACCCCCGGTGTCGCGCTTAAATGGGTCCCCCCGGAAACGGGGGCCCGATTATTGGGTTCTTACACCTGTTTTTTGGTGCCGACCCCCAGTGATGCTCTGAAATGGGTCTCCCCGGAGATGGGGGCCCAAATTTTGGGTTCCTACCCCCGTTTTTAGGTCCCTACCCCCGTTGTCGTGCTTCATTGGGTCCCCCCGGAAATGGGAACCGATTTTTGGGTTCCTACCCCCGTTTTTGGGGTCCAACACCCGCTTCAGCGCATAAATGGGTCCCCCCGGAAACGGAGGCCCGATTTTTGGGTTCCTACCCCTGTTTCTGAGTTCCTACCTCCAGGTGTCGCGCTGAAATGGGTCCCCCTGGAAACGGCGGCCCTATTTTTGGGTTCCTACCCCCGTTTTTAGGTTCCTACCCCCATTTTTGTGCTTCAATAGGTTCCCCCGGAAATGGGGGACCGATTTTTGGGTTCCTACCCCCATTTTTGGGTTCCTACCGCCGCGGTGGCGCTTAAAAGGGACCCCCCTTAAACGGGGGCCAGATTTTTGGGTTCCTACCCCTGTTTTTGGGTGCCTACCCCCGGTTTTGCTCTTAAATGGGTCCCCTGGGAAACGGGGGACAGATTTTTGGGTTCCTTCCCCAGTTTTTGGGATGATACCGCCGGCGTCTTGCTTAAATGGCTCCCCCCTTAAACTGGGGCCCGATTTTTGGTTTCTTACCCCTGTTTTTGGTTTCCTACCCCCGGTTTTGCGCTTAAATTGCTCCCCCGGGAAACGGAGTACGATTTTTGGGTTCCTACTCCCGTTTTTGGGTGCCTACCCACGCTGTTTTGCTTAAATGGGTCCCCCCGGAGACGGGGGTCCGATTTTTGTGTTCCTACCCCCATTTTTGGGTTCCAACACCCGGTGCAGCGCTTAAATGGTTCCCCCCGGAAACGGGGGCCCGATTTTTGGGTTCCTACCCTGTTTTTCAGTTCCGACCCCCCCGGTGTGGCGCTTAAATTGTTCCCCCCGGATACGGGGGCCCGATTATTGGGTTCCTACACCACTTTTTGGGTTCCAACCCCCGGTGTCGCGCTTAAATGGGTCCCCCCGGAAACGGGGGCCCGATTATTGGGTTCTTACACCTGTTTTTTGGTGCCGACCCCCAGTGATGCTCTGAAATGGGTCTCCCCGGAGACGGGGGCCCAAATTTTGGGTTCCTACCCCCCTTTTTAGGTCCCTACCCCCGTTGTCGTGCTTCATTGGGTCCCCCCGGAAACGGGGGCCTGATTTTTGTGTTCCTACCCCTGTTTTTGAGTTCCTACTCCCCGGTGTCGCGCTTAAATGGTTCCCCCTGGAAACGTTGGCCCGATGTTTGGATTCCTACACCGTTTTTGGGTTCCTACCCCTCGGTGTCGCACTTAAATCGGTCCCCCCTTAAACGGGGGCCCGATTTTTGGTTCCTATACCTCTTTTTGGGTTCCAGCCCCCCGGTGTCACAATTAAATGGGTCCCCCCGGAAACGGGGGCCCGATTTTTGGATTCCTACCTCCGTTTTTTAGTTCCTACCCCCGTTGTCATGCTTAAATGGGTCCCCCCGGAAACGAGGGACCGATTTTTGGGCTCCTACCCCTAATTTTTTGGGTTCCTACCCTCGGTGTCATTGTTAAATGTGTCACCCTGGAGACGGGGGCCCAAATTTTGGGTTCCTACCCCCGTTTTTAGGTTCCTACCCCCGTTATCATGCTTACATGGGTCCCCCCAGAAACGGGGGCCAAATTTTTGGGTTCCTTCCCCCGTTTTTGGGATGCTACCGCCAGTGTCTCGCTTAAATGGGTCCCACCTTAAACTGGGACCCGATTTTTGGTTTCTTACCCCTGTTTTTGGTTGCCTAACCCGGTTTTGCGTAAAATTGCTGCCCCGGGAAACGGGGGAGCGATTTTTGGGTTCCTACTCCCGTTTTTGGGTGCCTACCCACGCTGTCACGCTTAAATGGGTCCCCCCGGAGACGGAGGCCCGATTTTTGTGTTCTTACCCCCGTTTTTGGGTTCCAACACCCGGTGCAGCGCTTAAATGGGTCCCCCCGGAAACGGGGGCCCGATTTTTGGGTTCCTACCTCCGTTTTTTAGTTCCTACCCCCGTTGTCATGCTTAAATGGGTCCCCCCGGAAACGAGAGACCGATTTTTGGGTTCCTATCCCTAATTTTTTGGATTCCTACCCTCGGTGTCATTGTTAAATGTGTCACCCTGGAGACGGGGGCCAAAATTTTGGGTTCCTACCCCCTGTATTAGGTTCCTACCCCCGTTATCATGCTTAAATGGGTCCCCCCAGAAACGGGGGCCAATTTTTCGGTTCCTTCCCCCGTTTTTGGGATGCTACCGCCAGTGTCTCGCTTAAATGGCTCCCACCTTAAACTGGGGCCCGATTTTTGGTTTCTTACCCCTGTTTTTGGTTGCCTACCCCCGGTTTTGCAAAAAAATTGCTCCCCCGGGAAACGGGGGACCGATTTTTGGGTTCCTACTTCGTTTTCGTTTGCGTACCCACGCTGTCACGCTTAAATGGGTCCCCCCAGAGACGGAGGCCCGATTTTTGTGTTCTTACCCCCGTTTTTGGGTTCCAACACCCGGTGCAGCGCTTAAATGGGTCCCCCCTGAAACGGGGGCCCGATTTTTGGGTTCCTACTCCTGTTTATTGAGTGCCTACCTCCCGGTGTCGCACTGAAATGGGTCCCCCTGGAAACGGCGGCCCTATTTTTCGGTTCCTACCCCTGTTTTTAGGTTCCTACCCCCATTCTCGTGCTTCAATGTGTCCCCCCGAAAACGGGGACCGATTTTTGGGTTCCTACCCCTGTTTTTGGGTTCCTACCGCCGGTGTGGCGCTTAAATGGGACCCCCCTTAA
Organism: Alligator mississippiensis; assembly: GCF_030867095.1. Classification (NCBI taxonomy): domain Eukaryota; kingdom Metazoa; phylum Chordata; order Crocodylia; family Alligatoridae; genus Alligator; species Alligator mississippiensis. Next base: position 23,189 of record NW_026775359.1, on the reverse strand, counting down.
AAGGGGGCCAGATTTTTGGGTTCCTACCCCTGTTTTTGGGTGCCTACCCCCCGGTGTCGCGCTTAAATGGGTCCCCCTGGAAACGGCGGCCCGATTATAGGGTTCCTACAACTCTTTTTGGGTGCCTAACCCCAGTGATGCTCTGAAATGGGTCTCCCCGGAGACGGGGGCCCGAATTTTGGGTTCCTACCCCTGTTTTTGAGTTCCTACCTCCCGGTGTCGCGCTGAAAAGGGTCCCCCTGGAAACGGCAGCCCTATTTTTGGGTTCCTACCCCCGCTTTTAGGTTCCTACCCCCATTGTCGTGCTTCAATGGGTCCCCCCGGAAATGGGAACCGATTTTTGGGTTCATACCCCCGTTTTTGGGGTCCAACACCCGCTTCAGCGCATAAATGGGTCCCCCCGGGAACGGAGGCCCGATTTTTGGGTTCCTACCCCTGTTTTTGAGTTCCTACCTCCAGGTGTCGCGCTGAAATGGGTCCCCCTGGAAACGGCGACCCTATTTTTGGGTTCCTACCCCCGTTTTTAGGTTCCTACCCCCATTGTTGTGCTTCAATGGGTTCCCCCGGAAATGGGGGACCGATTTTTGGGTTCCTACCCCCATTTTTGGGTTCCTACCGCCGCGGTGGTGCTGAAATGGGACCCCCCTTAAACGGGGGCCAGATTTTTGGGTTCCTACCCCTGTTTTTGGGTGCCTACCCCCGGTTTTGCTCTTAAATGGGTCCCCTGGGAAACGGGGGACAGATTTTTGGGTTCCTTCCCCCGTTTTTGGGATGCTACCGCCGGTATCTCGCTTAAATGGGTCCCCCCTTAAACTGGGGCCCGATTTTTGGTTTCTTACCCCTGTTTTTGGTTTCCTACCCCCGGTTTTGCGCTTAAATTGCTCCCCCGGGAAACGGAGAATGATTTTTGGGTTCCTACTCCCGTTTTTGGGTGCCTACCCACGCTGTTTTGCTTAAATGGGTCCCCCCGGAGACGGGGGTCCGATTTTTGTGTTCCTACCCCTGTTTTTTGTGTTCCAACACCCGGTGCAGCGCTTAAATGGTTCCCCCCGGAAACGGGGGCCCGATTTTTGGGTTCCTACCTCCGTTTTTTAGTTCCTACCCCCGTTGTCATGCTTAAATGGGTCCCCCCGGAAACGAGGGACCGATTTTTGGGTTCCTACCACTAATTTTTTGGATTCCTACCCTCGGTGTCATTGTTAAATGTGTCACCCTGGAGACGGGGGCCCAAATTTTGGGTTCCTACCCCCTGTATTAGGTTCCTACCCCCGTTATCATGCTTAAATGGGTCCCCCCAGAAACGGGGGCCAATTTTTGGGTTCCTTCCCCCGTTTTTGGGATGCTACCGCCAGTGTCTCGCTTAAATGGCTCCCACCTTAAACTGGGGCCCGATTTTTGGTTTCTTACCCCTGTTTTTGGTTGCCTACCCCCGGTTTTGCAAAAAAATTGCTCCCCCGGGAAACGGGGGACCGATTTTTGGGTTCCTACTTCGTTTTTGGTTGCGTACCCACGCTGTCACGCTTAAATGGGTCCCCCCGGAGACGGAGGCCCGATTTTTGTGTTCTTACCCCCGTTTTTGGGTTCCAACACCCGGTGCAGCGCTTAAAAGGGTCCCCCCTGAAACGGGGGCCCGATTTTTGGGTTCCTACTCCTGTTTATTGAGTGCCTACCTCCCGGTGTCGCACTGAAATGGGTCCCCCTGGAAACGGCGGCCCTATTTTTGGGTTCCTACCCCTGTTTTTAGGTTCCTACCCCCATTCTCGTGCTTCAATGTGTCCCCTCGAAAACGGGGACCGATTTTTGGGTTCCTACCCCTGTTTTTGGGTTCCTACCGCCGGTGTGGCGCTTAAATGGGATCCCCCTTAAAAGGGGGCCAGATTTTTGGGTTCCTACCCCTGTTTTTTGGTGCCTACCCCCCGGTGTCACGCTTAAATGGGTCCCCCCGGAAACGGCGGCCCGATTATAGGGTTCCTACAACTCTTTTTGGGTGCCTAACCCCAGTGATGCTCTGAAATGGGTCTCCCCGGAGACGGGGGCCCGAATTTTGGGTTCCTACCCCTGTTTTTGAGTTCGTACCTCCCGGTGTCGCGCTGAAAAGGGTCCCCCTGGAAACGGCAGCCCTATTTTTGGGTTCCTACCCCCGCTTTTAGGTTCCTACCCCCATTGTCGTGCTTCAATGGGTCCCCCCGGAAATGGGAACCGATTTTTGGGTTCATACCCCCGTTTTTGGGGTCCAACACCCGCTTCAGCGCATAAATGGGTCCCCCCGGGAACGGAGGCCCAATTTTTGGGTTCCTACCCCTGTTTTTGAGTTCCTACCTCCAGGTGTCGCGCTGAAATGGGTCCCCCTGGAAACGGCGACCCTATTTTTGGGTTCCTACCCCCGTTTTTAGGTTCCTACCCCCATTGTTGTGCTTCAATGGGTTCCCCCGGAAATGGGGGACCGATTTTTGGGTTCCTACCCCCATTTTTGGGTTCCTACCGCCGCGGTGGCGCTGAAATGGGCCCCCTCTTAAACGGGGGCCAGATTTTTGGGTTCCTACCCCTGTTTTTGGGTGCCTACCCCCGGTTTTGCTCTTAAATGGGTCCCCTGGGAAACGGGGGACAGATTTTTGGGTTCCTTCCCCCGTTTTTGGGATGCTACCGCCGGTATCTCGCTTAAATGGGTCCCCCCTTAAACTGGGGCCCGATTTTTGGTTTCTTACCCCTGTTTTTGGTTTCCTACCCCCGGTTTTGCGCTTAAATTGCTCCCCCGGGAAACGGAGAATGATTTTTGGGTTCCTACTCCCGTTTTTGGGTGCCTACCCACGCTGTTTTGCTTAAATGGGTCCCCCCGGAGACGGGGGTCCGATTTTTGTGTTCCTACCCCTGTTTTTTGTGTTCCAACACCCGGTGCAGCGCTTAAATGGTTCCCCCCGGAAACGGGGGCCCGATTTTTGGGTTCCTACCCTGTTTTTCAGTTCCGACCCCCCCGGTGTGGCGCTTAAATGGCTCCCCCCGGATACGGGGGCCCGATTATTGGGTTCCTACACCACTTTTTGGGTTCCAACCCCCGGTGTCGCGCTTAAATGGGTCCCCCCGGAAACGGGGGCCCGATTATTGGGTTCTTACACCTGTTTTTTGGTGCCGACCCCCAGTGATGCTCTGAAATGGGTCTCCCCGGAGATGGGGGCCCAAATTTTGGGTTCCTACCCCCGTTTTTAGGTCCCTACCCCCGTTGTCGTGCTTCATTGGGTCCCCCCGGAAATGGGAACCGATTTTTGGGTTCCTACCCCCGTTTTTGGGGTCCAACATCTGCTTCAGGGCATAAATGGGTCCCCCCGGAAACGGAGGCCCGATTTTTGGGTTCCTACCCCTGTTTTTGAGTTCCTACCTCCAGGTGTCGCGCTGAAATGGGTCCCCCTGGAAACGGCGGCCCTATTTTTGGTTCCTACCCCCGTTTTTAGGTTCCTACCCCCATTTTTGTGCTTCAATAGGTTCCCCCGGAAATCGGGGACCGATTTTTGGGTTCCTACCCCCAATTTTGGGTTCCTACCGCCGCGGTGGCGCTTAAAAGGGACCCCCCTTAAACGGGGGCCAGATTTTTGGGTTCCTACCCCTGTTTTTGGGTGCCTACCCCCGGTTTTGCTCTTAAATGGGTCCCCTGGGAAACGGGGGACAGATTTTTGGGTTCCTTCCCCAGTTTTTGGGATGATACCGCCGGCGTCTTGCTTAAATGGCTCCCCCCTTAAACTGGGGCCCGATTTTTGGTTTCTTACCCCTGTTTTTGGTTTCCTACCCCCGGTTTTGCGCTTAAATTGCTCCCCCGGGAAACGGAGTACGATTTTTGGGTTCCTACTCCCGTTTTTGGGTGCCTACCCACGCTGTTTTGCTTAAATGGGTCCCCCCGGAGACGGGGGTCCGATTTTTGTGTTCCTACCCCCATTTTTGGGTTCCAACACCCGGTGCAGCGCTTAAATGGTTCTCCCCGGAAACGGGGGCCCGATTTTTGGGTTCCTACCCTGTTTTTCAGTTCCGACCCCCCCGGTGTGGCGCTTAAATTGTTCCCCCCGGATACGGGGGCCCGATTATTGGGTTCCTACACCACTTTTTGGGTTCCAACCCCCGGTGTCGCGCTTAAATGGGTCCCCCCGGAAACGGGGGCCCGATTATTGGGTTCTTACACCTGTTTTTTGGTGCCGACCCCCAGTGATGCTCTGAAATGGGTCTCCCCGGAGACGGGGGCCCAAATTTTGGGTTCCTACCCCCCTTTTTAGGTCCCTACCCCCGTTGTCGTGCTTCATTGGGTCCCCCCGGAAACGGGGGCCTGATTTTTGTGTTCCTACCCCTGTTTTTGAGTTCCTACTCCCCGGTGTCGCGCTTAAATGGTTCCCCCTGGAAACGTTGGCCCGATGTTTGGATTCCTACACCGTTTTTGGGTTCCTACCCCTCGGTGTCGCACTTAAATCGGTCCCCCCTTAAACGGGGGCCCGATTTTTGGTTCCTATACCTCTTTTTGGGTTCCAGCCCCCCGGTGTCACAATTAAATGGGTCCCCCCGGAAACGGGGGCCCGATTTTTGGATTCCTACCTCCGTTTTTTAGTTCCTACCCCCGTTGTCATGCTTAAATGGGTCCCCCCGGAAACGAGGGACCGATTTTTGGGCTCCTACCCTAATTTTTTGGGTTCCTACCCTCGGTGTCATTGTTAAATGTGTCACCCTGGAGACGGGGGCCCAAATTTTGGGTTCCTACCCCCGTTTTTAGGTTCCTACCCCCGTTATCATGCTTACATGGGTCCCCCCAGAAACGGGGGCCAAATTTTTGGGTTCCTTCCCCCGTTTTTGGGATGCTACCGCCAGTGTCTCGCTTAAATGGGTCCCACCTTAAACTGGGGCCCGATTTTTGGTTTCTTACCCCTGTTTTTGGTTGCCTAACCCGGTTTTGCGTAAAATTTCTCCCCCGGGAAACGGGGGAGCGATTTTTGGGTTCCTACTCCCGTTTTTGGGTGCCTACCCACGCTGTCACGCTTAAATGGGTCCCCCCGGAGACGGAGGCCCGATTTTTGTGTTCTTACCCCCGTTTTTGGGTTCCAACACCCGGTGCAGCGCTTAAATGGGTCCCCCCGGAAACGGGGGCCCGATTTTTGGGTTCCTACCTCCGTTTTTTAGTTCCTACCCCCGTTGTCATGCTTAAATGGGTCCCCCCGGAAACGAGGGACCGATTTTTGGGTTCCTACCCCTAATTTTTTGGATTCCTACCCTCGGTGTCATTGTTAAATGTGTCACCCTGGAGACGGGGGCCAAAATTTTGGGTTCCTACCCCCTGTATTAGGTTCCTACCCCCGTTATCATGCTTAAATGGGTCCCCCCAGAAACGGGGGCCAATTTTTCGGTTCCTTCCCCCGTTTTTGGGATGCTACCGCCAGTGTCTCGCTTAAATGGCTCCCACCTTAAACTGGGGCCCGATTTTTGGTTTCTTACCCCTGTTTTTGGTTGCCTACCCCCGGTTTTGCAAAAAAATTGCTCCCCCGGGAAACTGGGGACCGATTTTTGGGTTCCTACTTCGTTTTTGTTTGCGTACACACGCTGTCACGCTTAAATGGGTCCCCGCAGAGACGGAGGCCCGATTTTTGTGTTCTTACCCCCGTTTTTGGGTTCCAACACCCGGTGCAGCGCTTAAATGGGTCCCCCCTGAAAAGGGGGCCCGATTTTTGGGTTCCTACTCCTGTTTATTGAGTGCCTACCTCCCGGTGTCGCACTGAAATGGGTCCCCCTGGAAACGGCGGCCCTATTTTTGGGTTCCTACCCCTGTTTTTAGGTTCCTACCCCCATTCTCGTGCTTCAATGTGTCCCCCCGAAAACGGGGACCGATTTTTGGGTTCCTACCCCTGTTTTTGGGTTCCTACCGCCGGTGTGGCGCTTAAATGGGACCCCCCTTAAAAGGGGGCCAGATTTTTGGGTTCCTACCCCTGTTTTTGGGTGCCTACCCCCCGGTGTCGCGCTTAAATGGGTCCCCCTGGAAACGGCGGCCCGATTATAGGGTTCCTACAACTCTTTTTGGGTGCCTAACCCCAGTGATGCTCTGAAATGGGTCTCCCCGGAGACGGGGGCCCGAATTTTGGGTTCCTACCCCTGTTTTTGAGTTCCTACCTCCCGGTGTCGCGCTGAAAAGGGTCCCCCTGGAAACGGCAGCCCTATTTTTGGGTTCCTACCCCCGCTTTTAGGTTCCTACCCCCATTGTCGTGCTTCAATGGGTCCCCCCGGAAATGGGAACCGATTTTTGGGTTCATACCCCCCTTTTTGGGGTCCAACACCCGCTTCAGCGCATAAATGGGTCCCCCCGGGAACGGAGGCCCGATTTTTGGGTTCCTACCCCTGTTTTTGAGTTCCTACCTCCAGGTGTCGCGCTGAAATGGGTCCCCCTGGAAACGGCGACCCTATTTTTGGGTTCCTACCCCCGTTTTTAGGTTCCTACCCCCATTGTTGTGCTTCAATGGGTTCCCCCGGAAATGGGGGACCGATTTTTGGGTTCCTACCCCCATTTTTGGGTTCCTACCGCCGCGGTGGTGCTGAAATGGGACCCCCCTTAAACGGGGGCCAGATTTTTGGGTTCCTACCCCTGTTTTTGGGTGCCTACCCCCGGTTTTGCTCTTAAATGGGTCCCCTGGGAAACGGGGGACAGATTTTTGGGTTCCTTCCCCCGTTTTTGGGATGCTACCGCCGGTATCTCGCTTAAATGGGTCCCCCCTTAAACTGGGGCCCGATTTTTGGTTTCTTACCCCTGTTTTTGGTTTCCTACCCCCGGTTTTGCGCTTAAATTGCTCCCCCGGGAAACGGAGAATGATTTTTGGGTTCCTACTCCCGTTTTTGGGTGCCTACCCACGCTGTTTTGCTTAAATGGGTCCCCCCGGAGACGGGGGTCCGATTTTTGTGTTCCTACCCCTGTTTTTTGTGTTCCAACACCCGGTGCAGCGCTTAAATGGTTCCCCCCGGAAACGGGGGCCCGATTTTTGGGTTCCTACCCCCGCTTTTAGATTCCTACCCCCATTGTCGTGCTTCAATGGGTCCCCCCGGAAATGGGAACCGATTTTTGGGTTCATACCCCCGTTTTTGGGGTCCAACACCCGCTTCAGCGCATAAATGGGTCCCCCCGGAAACGGAGGCCCGATTTTTGGGTTCCTACCCCTGTTTTTGAGTTCCTACCTCCAGGTGTCGCGCTGAAATGGGTCCCCCTGGAAACGGCGACCCTATTTTTGGGTTCCTACCCCCGTTTTTAGGTTCCTACCCCCATTGTTGTGCTTCAATGGGTTCCCCCGGAAATGGGGACCGATTTTTGGGTTCCTACCCCCATTTTTGGGTTCCTACCGCCGCGGTGGCGCTGAAATGGGACCCCCCTTAAACGGGGGCCAGATTTTTGGGTTCCTACCCCTGTTTTTGGGTGCCTACCCCCGGTTTTGCTCTTAAATGGGTCCCCTGGGAAACGGGGGACAGATTTTTGGGTTCCTTCCCCCGTTTTTGGGATGCTACCGCCGGTATCTCGCTTAAATGGGTCCCCCCTTAAACTGGGGCCCGATTTTTGGTTTCTTACACCTGTTTTTGGTTTCCTACAGCCCGTTTTGCGCTTCAATTGCTCCCCCGGGAAACGGAGAATGATTTTTGGGTTCCTACTCCCGTTTTTGGGTGCCTACCCACGCTGTTTTGATTAAATGGGTCCCCCCGGAGACGGGGGTCCGATTTTTGTGTTCCTACCCCTGTTTTTTGTGTTCCAACACCCGGTGCAGCGCTTAAATGGTTCCCCCTGGAAACGGGGGCCCGATTTTTGGGTTCCTACCCTGTTTTTCAGTTCCGACCCCCCCGGTGTGGCGCTTAAATGGCTCCCCCGGATACGGGGGCCCGATTATTGGGTTCCTACACCACTTTTTGGGTTCCAACACCCGGTGCAGCGCTTAAATGGGTCCCTCCGGAAACGGGGTCCGATTATTCGGTTCTTACACCTGTTTTTTGGTGCCTACCACCAGTGATGCTCTAAAATGGGTCTCCCTGAAGACGGGGGCCCGATTTTTGTGTTCCTACCCCCGTTTTTGGGTTCCAACACCCGGTGCAGCGCTTAAATGGGTCCCCCCGGAAACGGTGGCCTTAATTTTTGGTTCCTACCCCTGTTTTTGAGTTCCTACCTCCCGGTGACGCGCTGAAATGGGTCCTCCTGGAAACGGCGGCCCTATTTTTGGGTTCCTACCCCCGTTTTTAGGTTCCTACCCCCATTGTCGTGCTTCAATGTGTCCCCCCGAAAACGGGGGACCGATTTTTGGGTTCCTTCTCCCGTTTTTGGGTGCCTACCCACGCTGTCGCGCTTAAATGGGTCCCCCGGAGACGGGGGCCCGATTTTTGTGTTCCTACCCCCGTTTTTGGGTTCCAACCCCCGGTGTAGCGCTTAAATGGGTCCCCCCGGAAATGGGGGCCCGATTTTTGGGTTCCTACACCACTTTTTGGGTTCCAACCCCCGGTGTCGTGCTTAAATGGGTCCCCCCGGAAACGAGGGCCCGATTATTCGGTTCTTACACCTGTTTTTTGGTGCCTACCCCCAGTGATGCTCTGAAATGGGTCTCCCCGTAGACGGGGGCCCAAATTTTGGGTTCCTACCCCCGTTTTTAGGTCCCTACCCCCGTTCTCGTGCTTCATTGGGTCCCCCTGGAAACGGGGGCCTGATTTACGGGTTCCTACCCCTGTTTTTGAGTTCCGACCCCCCTGGTGTGGCGCTTAAATGGGTCCCCCCGCATACGGGGGTCCAATTATTGGGTTTCTACTCCCGTTTTTGGGTGCCTACCCACGCTGTCGCGCTTAAATGGGTCCCCCCGGAGACGGGGGTCCGATTTTTGTGTTCCTACCCCCTTTTTTGGGTTCCAACACCCGGTGCAGCGCTTAAATGGGTCCCCCCGGAAACGGGGGCCCTATTTTTGGGTTCCTACCCCTGTTTTTGAGTTCCGACCCCCTGGTCTGGCGCTTAAATGGGTCCCCCCGGATACGGGGTTCCGATTATTGGGTTCCTACACCACTTTTTGGGTTCCAACCCCCGGTGTCGCGCTTAAATGGGCCCCCCCCGGAAACAGGGGCCCGATTATTGGGTTCTTACCCCTGTTTTTTGGTGCCGACCCCCAGTGATGCTCTGAAATGGGTCTCCCCGGAGACGGGGGCCTGAATTTTGGGTTCCTACCCCCGTTTTTAGGTCCCTACCCCCGTTGTCGTGCTTCATTGGGTCCCCCCGGAAACGGGGGCCTGATTTTTGTCTTCCTACCCCTGTTTTTGAGTTCCTACCCCCCCGGTGTCGCGCTTAAATGGTTCCCCCTGGAAACGGGGGCCCGATGTTTGGGTTCCTACCCCGTTTTTGGGTTCCTACCCCTCAGTGTCGCACTTAAATCGGTCCCCGCTTAAACGGGGGCCCGATTTTTGGTTCCTATACCTCTTTTTGGATTCCAAGCCCCCCCGGTGTCACAATTAAATGGGTCCCCCCGGAAACGGGGGCCCGATTTTTGGGTTCCTACCTCCGTATTTAGTTCCTACCCCCGTTGTCATGCTTAAATGGGTCCCCCCGGAAACGAGGGACCGATTTTTGGTTCCTACCCCTAAGTTTTTGGGTTCCTACCCTCGGTGTCATTGTTAAATGTGTCACCCTGGAGACGGGGGCCCAAATTTTGGGTTCCTACCCCCGTTTTTAGGTTCCTACCCCCGTTATCATGCTTAAATGGGTCCCCCCAGAAACGGGGGCCAAAGTTTTGGGTTTCTTCCCCCGTTTTTGGGATGCTACCGCCGGTGTCTCGCTTAAATGGGTCCCCCCTTAAACTGGGGCCCGATTTTTTTTTTACCCCTGTTTTTGGTTGCCTACCCCCGGTTTTGCGTAAAAATTGCTCCCCCGGGAAACGGGGGACCGATTTTGGGTTCCTACCCCTGTTTTTGGATGCCTACCCCCCGGTGTCGCGCTTAAATGGGTCCCCCCGGAAGCGGCGGCCCGATTATAGGGTTCCTACAACTCTTTTTGGGTGCCTACCCCCAGTGATGCTCTGAAATGGGTCTCCCCGGAGACGGGGGCCCGAATTTTGGGTTCTTACCCCTGTTTTTGAGTTCCTACCTCCCGGTGTCGCGCTGAAATGGGTCCCCCTGGAAACGGCAGCCCTATTTTTGGGTTCCTACCCCCGCTTTTAGGTTCCTACCCCCATTGTCGTGCTTCAATGTGTCCCCCCGAAAACGGGGGACCAATTTTTGGGTTCCTACCCCCATTTTTGGGTTCCTACTGCCGGTGTGGCGCTCAAATGCGACCACCCTTAAACTGGGGCCCGATTTTTGGTTTCTTACCCCTGTTTTTGGTTTCCTACCCCCTGTTTTGCGCTTAAATTGCTCCCCCGGGAAACAGGGGCCCGATTATTGGGTTCTGACACCTGTTTTTTGGTGCCTACCCCCAGTGATGCTCTGAAATGGGTCTCCCCGGAGACGGGGGCCCGAATTTTGGGTTCCTACCCCCGTTTTTAGGTCCCTACCCCCGTTGTCGTGCTTCATTGGGTCCCCCCGGAAACGGGGTCCTGATTTTTGTGTTCCTACCCCTGTTTTTGAGTTCCTACCCCCCGGTGTCGCGCTTAAATGGTTCCCCCTGGAAACGGGGGCCCGATGCTTGGGTTCCTACCCCGTTTTTGGGTTCCTACCCCTCAGTGTCGTACTTAAATCGGTCCCCCCTTAAACGGGGTCCCGATTTTTGGTTCCTATACCTCTTTTTGGGTTCCAACCCCCCCCGGTGTCACAATTAAATGGGTCCCCCCGGAAATGGAGGCCCGATTTTTGGGTTCCTACCTCCGTTTTTTAGTTCCAACCCCCGTTGTCCTGCTTAAATGGGTCCCCCCGGAAACGAGGGACCGATTTTTGGGTTCCTACCCATAATTTTTTGGGTTCCTACCCTCAGTGTCATTGTTAAATGTGTCACCCTGGAGACGGGGGCCCAAATTTTGGGTTCCAACCCCCGTTTTTAGGTTCCTACCCCCGTTATCATGCTTAAATGGGTCCCCCCAGAAACGGGGGCCAAATTTTTGGGTTCCTTCTTCCGTTTTTGGGATGCTACCGCCGGTGTCTCGCTTAAATGGGTCCCACCTTAAACTGGGGCCCGATTTTTCGTTTCTTACCCCTGTATTTGGTTGCCTAACCCCGGTTTTGCGAAAAAATTGCTCCCCCGGGAAACAGGGGACCGGTTTTTGGGTTCCTACTCCCGTTTTTGGGTGCCTACCCACGCTTTCGCGCTTAAATGGGTCCCCCCGGAGACGGAGGCCCGATTTTTGTGTTCTTACCCCCGTTTTTGGGTTCCAACACCCGGTGCAGCGCTTAAATGGGTCCCCCCGGAAACGGCGGCCCGATTATAGGGTTCCTACAACTCTTTTTGGGTGCCTACCCCCAGTGATGCTCTGAAATGGGTCTCCCCGGACACGGGGGCCCGAATTTTGGGTTCCTACCCCTGTTTTTCAGTTCCTACCTCCCGGTGTCGCGCTGAAATGGGTCCCCCTGGAAATGGCAGCCCTATTTTAGGGTTCCTACCCCTGCTTTTAGGTTCCTACCCCCATTGTCGTGCTTCAATGTGTCCCCCCGAAAACGGGGACCGATTTTTGGGTTCCTACCCCCGTTTTTGGTTTCCTACCGCCGGTGTGGCGCTTAAATGGGACCCCCCTTAAACGGGGACCAGATTTTTGGGTTCCTACCCCTGTTTTTGGGTGCCTACCACCCCGGTGTCGCGCTTAAATGGGTCCCCCCAGAAACGGGGGCCAAATTTTTGGATTCCTTCCCCCGTTTTTGGGATGCTACCACCGGTGTCTCGCTTAAATGGGTCCCCCCTTAAACTGGGGCCCGATTTTTTTTTTTTTACCCCTGTTTTTGGTTGCCTACCCCCGGTTTTGCGTAAAATTTGCTCCCCCGGGAAACGGGGGACCGATTTTTGGGTTCCTACTCCCGTTTTTCGGTGCCTACCCACGCTGTCGCGCTTAAATGGGTCCCCCCGGAGACGAGGGCCCGATTTTTGTGTTCCTACCCCCGTTTTTGGATTCCAACACCCGGTGCAGCGCTTAAATGGGTCCCTCCGGAAACGGGGGCCCGATTTTTGGGTTCCTACCCCTGTTTTGCAGTTCCAACCCCCCCGGTGTCGCACTTAAATGGCTCCCCCCATATACGGGGGTCCGATTATTGGGTTCCTACACCACTTTATGGGTTCCAACCCCTGGTGTCGCGCTTAAATGGGTCCCCCCGGAAACGGGGTCCTATTATTCGGCTCTTACACCTGTTTTTTGGTGCCTACCCCCAGTGATGCTCTAAAATGGGTCTCCCCGGAGACGGGGGCCCGATTTTTGTGTTCCTACCCCCGTTTTTGGGTTCCAACACCCGGTGCAGCGCTTAAATGGGTCCCCCCGGAAACGGGGGCCCGATTTTTGGGTTCCTACCCCTGTTTTTGAGTTCCTACCTCCCGGCGACACACTGAAATGGGTCCTCCTGGAAACGGCGGCCCTATTTTTGGGTTCCTACCCCCGTTTTTAGGTTCCTACCCCCATTGTCGTGCTTCAATGTGTCCCCCCGAAAACGGGGGACCGATTTTTGGGTTCCTTATCCCGTTTTTGGGTGCCTACCCACGCTGTCGCGCTTAAATGGGTCCCCCGGAGACGGGGGCCCGATATTTGTGTTCCTACCCCCGTTTTTGGGTTTCAACACCCGGTGCACCGCTTAAATGGGTCCCCCCGGAAACGGGGGCCCGATTTTTGGGTTCCTACCCCTGTTTTTGAGTTCCGACCCCCCGGTGTTGCACTTAAATGGGTCCCCCCGGATACGGGGGTCCGATTATTGGGTTCCTACACCACTTTTTGGGTTCCAACCACCGGTGTCGCGCTTAAATGGGTCCCCCCGGAAACGAGGGCCCGATTATTCGGTTCTTACACCTGTTTTTTGGTGCCTAACCCCAGTGATGCTCTGAAATGGGTCTCCCCGGAGACGGGGGGCCCGATTTTTGTGTTCCTACCCCCGTTTTTGGGTTCCAACACCCGGTATAGCGCTTAAATGGGTCCCCCCGGAAACGGGGGCCCGATTTTTGGGTTCCTACCCCTGTTTTTGAGTTCCTACCTCCCGGTGACGAGCTGAAATGGGTCCTCCTGGAAACGGTGGCCCTATTTTTGGGTTTCTACCCCCGTTTTTAGGTTCCTACCCCCATTGTCGTGCTTCAATGTGTCCCCCCGAAAACGGGGGACCGATTTTTGGGTTCCTTCTCCCGTTTTTGGGTGCCTCCCAAGCTGTCGCGCTTAAATGGGTCCCCCCGGAGACGGGGGCCCGATTTTTGTGTTCCTACCCCCGTTTTTGGGTTCCAACCCCCGGTGTAGCGCTTAAATGGGTCCCCCCGGAAACGGGGGCCCGATTTTTGGGTTCCTACACCACTTTTTGGGTTCCAATCCTCGGTGTCGTGCTTAAATGGGTCCCCCCGGAAACGGGGGCCCGATTATTCGGTTCTTACACCTGTTTTTTGGTGCCTACCCCCAGTGATGCTCTGAAATGGGTCTCCTCGTAGACGGGGGCCCGAATTTTGGGTTCCTACCCCCGTTTTTAGGTCCCTACCCCCGTTCTCGTGCTTCATTGGGTCCCCCTGGAAACGGGGGCCTGATTTACGGGTTCCTACCCCTGTTTTTGAGTTCCGACCCCCCCTGGTGTGGCGCTTAAATGGGTCCCCCCGGATACAGGGGTCCGATTATTTGGTTCCTACACCACTTTTTGGGTTCCTACCCCTGTTTTTGAGTTCCAACACCCCTGGTGTGGCGCTTAAATGGGCCCCCCCGGAAACGGGGGCCCGATTATTGGGTTCTTAGGCCTGTTTTTTGGTGCCGACCCCCAGTGATGCTCTGAAATGGGTCTCTCCGGAGACGGGGGCCCGAATTTCGGGTTCCTACCCCCGTTTTTAGGTCCCTACCCCCGTTATCGTGCTTCATTGGGTCCCCCCGGAAACGGGGGCCTGATTTTTATGTTCCTACCCCTGTTTTTGAGTTCCTACCCCCCGGTGTCGCGCTTAAATGGTTCCCCCTGGAAACGGGGGCCCGATGTTTGGGTTCCTACCCCGTTTTTGGGTTCCTACCCCTCAGTCTCGCACTTAAATCGATCCAACCTTAAACGGGGGCCCGATTTTTGGTTCCTATACCTCTTTTTGTGTTCCAACCCCCCGGTGTCACAATTAAATGGGTCCCCCCCGAAACAAGGGCCCGATTTTTGGGTTCCTACTCCTAAGTTTTTTGGTTCCTAACCTCGGTGTCATTGTTAAATGTGTCACCCTGGAGACGTGGGCCCAAATTTTGGGTTCCAACCCCCGTTTTTAGGTTCCTACCCCGTTATCATGCTTAAATGGGTCCCGCCTGAAACGGGGGCCAAATTTTTGGGTTCCTTCCCCCGTTTTTGGGATGCTACCGCCGGTGTCTCGCTTAAATGGGTCCCACCTTAAAATGGGACCCGATTTTTGGTTTCTTACCCGTTTTTGGTTGCCTACCCCCGGTTTTGCGCTTAAATAGCTCCCCCGGGAAACGGGAAACCGATTTTTGGGTTCCTACTCCCGTTTTTGGGTGCCTACCCACGCTGCTTTGCTTTAATGGGTCCCCACGGAAACGGGGGCCCGATTTATGGGTTCCTACCCCTGTTTTTGAGTTCCTACCTCCCGGTATCGCGCTGAAATGGGTCCCCCTGGAAACGGCGGCCCTATTTTTGGGTTCCTACCCCCGTTTTTAGGTTCCTACCCCCATTGTCGTGCTTCAATGTGTCCCCCCGAAAACGGGGACCGATTTTTGGGTTCCTACCCCCGTTTTTGGGTTCCTACCGCCGGTGTGGCGCTTAAATGGGACCCCCCTTATACGGGGGCCAGATTTGTGGGTTCCTACCCCTGTTTTTGGGTGCCTACCCCCCCGGTGTCGCGCTTAAATGGGTCCCCCCGGAAACGGCAGCCCGATTATAGGGTTCCTACCTCCGTATTTAGTTCCTACCCCCGTTGTCATGCTTAAATGGGTCCCCCCGGAAACGAGGGAACGATTTTTGGGTTCCTACCCCTAAGATTTTGGGTTCCTACCCTCGGTGTCATTGTTAAATGTGTCACCCTGGAGACGGGGGCCCAAATTTTGGGTTCCTACCCCCGTTTTTAGGTTCCTACCCCCGTTATCATGCTTAAATGGGTCCCCCCAGAAACGGGGGCCAAAGTTTTGGGTTCCTTCCCCCGTTTTTGGGATGCTACCGCCGGTGTCTCGCTTAAATGGGTCCCCCCTTAAACTGGGGCCCGATTCTTTTTTTTACCCCTGTTTTTGGTTGCCTACCCCCGGTTTTGCGTAAAAATTGCTCCCCCGGGAAACGGGGGACCGATTTTGGGTTCCTACCCCTGTTTTTGGATGCCTACCCCCCGGTGTGGCGCTTAAATGGGTCCCCCCGGAAACGGCGGCCCGATTATAGGGTTCCTACAACTCTTTTTGGGTGCCTACCCCCAGTGATGCTCTGAAATGGGTCTCCCCGGAGACGGGGGCCCGAATTTTGGGTTCTTACCCCTGTTTTTGAGTTCCTACCTCCCGGTGTCGCGCTGAAATGGGTCCCCCTGGAAACGGGGGCCCGATGCTTGGGTTTCTACCCCGTTTTTGGGTTCCTACCCCTCAGTGTCGTACTTAAATCGGTCCCCCCTTAAACGGGGTCCCGATTTTTGGTTCCTATACCTCTTTTTGGGTTCCAACCCCCCCCGGTGTCACAATTAAATGGGTCCCCCCGGAAACGGAGGCCCGATTTTTGGGTTCCTACCTCCGTTTTTAGGTTCCTACCCCCGTTATCATGCTTAAATGGGTCCCCCCAGAAACGGGGGCCAAAGTTTTGGGTTTCTTCCCCCGTTTTTGGGATGCTACCGCCGGTGTCTCGCTTAAATGGGTCCCCCCTTAAACTGGGGCCCGATTTTTTTTTTTACCCCTGTTTTTGGTTGCCTACCCCCGGTTTTGCGTAAAAATTGCTCCCCCGGGAAACGGGGGACCGATTTTGGGTTCCTACCCCTGTTTTTGGATGCCTACCCCCCGGTGTGGCGCTTAAATGGGTCCCCACGGAAACGGCGGCCCGATTATAGGGTTCCTACAACTCTTTTTGGGTGCCTACCCCCAGTGATGCTCTGAAATGGGTCTCCCCGGAGACGGGGGCCCGAATTTTGGGTTCTTACCCCTGTTTTTGAGTTCCTACCTCCCGGTGTCGCGCTGAAATGGGTCCCCCTGGAAACGGCAGCCCTATTTTTGGGTTCCTACCCCCGCTTTTAGGTTCCTACCCCCATTGTCGTGCTTCAATGTGTCCCCCCGAAAACGGGGGACCAATTTTTGGGTTCCTACCCCCATTTTTGGGTTCCTACTGCCGGTGTGGCGCTCAAATGCGACCACCCTTAAACTGGGGCCCGATTTTTGGTTTCTTACCCCTGTTTTTGGTTTCCTACCCCCTGTTTTGCGCTTAAATTGCTCCCCCGGGAAACAGGGGCCCGATTATTGGGTTCTGACACCTGTTTTTTGGTGCCTACCCCCAGTGATGCTTTGAAATGGGTCTCCCCGGAGACGGGGGCCCGAATTTTGGGTTCCTACCCCCGTTTTTAGGTCCCTACCCCCGTTGTCGTGCTTCATTGGGTCCCCCCGGAAACGGGGTCCTGATTTTTGTGTTCCTACCCCTGTTTTTGAGTTCCTACCCCCCGGTGTCGCGCTTAAATGGTTCCCCCTGGAAACGGGGGCCCGATGCTTGGGTTCCTACCCCGTTTTTGGGTTCCTACCCCTCAGTGTCGTACTTAAATCGGTCCCCCCTTAAACGGGGTCCCGATTTTTGGTTCCTATACCTCTTTTTGGGTTCCAACCCCCCCCGGTGTCACAATTAAATGGGTTCCCCCCGGAAACGGAGGCCCGATTTTTGGGCTCCTACCTCCGTTTTTTAGTTCCAACCCCCGTTGTCCTGCTTAAATGGGTCCCCCCGGAAACGAGGGACCGATTTTTGGGTTCCTACCCATAATTTTTTGGGTTCCTACCCTCAGTGTCATTGTTAAATGTGTCACCCTGGAGACGGGGGCCCAAATTTTGGGTTCCAACCCCCGTTTTTAGGTTCCTACCCCCGTTATCATGCTTAAATGGGTCCCCCCAGAAACGGGGGCCAAATTTTTGGGTTCCTTCTTCCGTTTTTGGGATGCTACCGCCGGTGTCTCGCTTAAATGGGTCCCACCTTAAACTGGGGCCCGATTTTTCGTTTCTTACCCCTGTATTTGGTTGCCTAACCCCGGTTTTGCGAAAAAATTGCTCCCCCGGGAAACAGGGGACCGGTTTTTGGGTTCCTACTCCCGTTTTTGGGTGCCTACCCACGCTTTCGCGCTTAAATGGGTCCCCCCGGAGACGGAGGCCCGATTTTTGTGTTCTTACCCCCGTTTTTGGGTTCCAACACCCGGTGCAGCGCTTAAATGGGTCCCCCCGGAAACGGCGGCCCGATTATAGGGTTCCTACAACTCTTTTTGGGTGCCTACCCCCAGTGATGCTCTGAAATGGGTCTCCCCGGACACGGGGGCCCGAATTTTGGGTTCCTACCCCTGTTTTTCAGTTCCTACCTCCCGGTGTCGCGGTGAAATGGGTCCCCCTGGAAATGGCAGCCCTATTTTAGGGTTCCTACCCCTGCTTTTAGGTTCCTACCCCCATTGTCGTGCTTCAATGTGTCCCCCCGAAAACGGGGACCGATTTTTGGGTTCCTACCCCCGTTTTTGGGTTCCTACCGCCGGTGTGGCGCTTAAATGGGACCCCCCTTAAACGGGGACCAGATTTTTGGGTTCCTACCCCTGTTTTTGGGTGCCTACCACCCCGGTGTCGCGCTTAAATGGGTCCCCCCAGAAACGGGGGCCAAATTTTTGGATTCCTTCCCCCGTTTTTGGGATGCTACCACCGGTGTCTCGCTTAAATGGGTCCCCCCTTAAACTGGGGCCCGATTTTTTTTTTTTTACCCCTGTTTTTGGTTGCCTACCCCCGGTTTTGCGTAAAATTTGCTCCCCCGGGAAACGGGGGACCGATTTTTGGGTTCCTACTCCCGTTTTTCGGTGCCTACCCACGCTGTCGCGCTTAAATGGGTCCCCCCGGAGACGAGGGCCCGATTTTTGTGTTCCTACCCCCGTTTTTGGATTCCAACACCCGGTGCAAGCGCTTAAATGGGTCCCTCCGGAAACGGGGGCCCGATTTTTGGGTTCCTACCCCTGTTTTGCAGTTCCAACCCCCCGGTGTTGCACTTAAATGGCTCCCCCCATATACGGGGGTCCGATTATTGGGTTCCTACACCACTTTATGGGTTCCAACCCCTGGTGTCGCGCTTAAATGGGTCCCCCCGGAAACGGGGTCCTATTATTCGGCTCTTACACCTGTTTTTTGGTGCCTACCCCCAGTGATGCTCTAAAATGGGTCTCCCCGGAGACGGGGGCCCGATTTTTGTGTTCCTACCCCCGTTTTTGGGTTCCAACACCCGGTGCAGCGCTTAAATGGGTCCCCCCGGAAACGGGGGCCCGATTTTTGGGTTCCTACCCCTGTTTTTGAGTTCCTACCTCCCGGCGACGCACTGAAATGGGTCCTCCTGGAAACGGCGGCCCTATTTTTGGGTTCCTACCCCCGTTTTTAGGTTCCTACCCCCATTGTCGTGCTTCAATGTGTCCCCCCGAAAACGGGGGACCGATTTTTGGGTTCCTTATCCCGTTTTTGGGTGCCTACCCACGCTGTCGCGCTTAAATGGGTCCCCCGGAGACGGGGGCCCGATATTTGTGTTCCTACCCCCGTTTTTGGGTTTCAACACCCGGTGCACCGCTTAAATGGGTCCCCCCGGAAACGGGGGCCCGATTTTTGGGTTCCTACCCCTGTTTTTGAGTTCCGACCCCCCTGGTGTTGCACTTAAATGGGTCCCCCCGGATACGGGGGTCCGATTATTGGGTTCCTACACCACTTTTTGGGTTCCAACCCCCGGTGTCGCGCTTAAATGGGTCCCCCCGGAAACGAGGGCCCGATTATTCGGTTCTTACACCTGTTTTTTGGTGCCTAACCCCAGTGATGCTCTGAAATGGGTCTCCCCGGAGACGGGGGGCCCGATTTTTGTGTTCCTACCCCCGTTTTTGGGTTCCAACACCCGGTGTAGCGCTTAAATGGGTCCCCCCGGAAACGGGGGCCCGATTTTTGGGTTCCTACCCCTGTTTTTGAGTTCCTACCTCCCGGTGACGAGCTGAAATGGGTCCTCCTGGAAACGGTGGCCCTATTTTTGGGTTTCTACCCCCGTTTTTAGGTTCCTACCCCCATTGTCGTGCTTCAATGTGTCCCCCCGAAAACGGGGGACCGATTTTTGGGTTCCTTCTCCCGTTTTTGGGTGCCTCCCAAGCTGTCGCGCTTAAATGGGTCCCCCCGGAGACGGGGGCCCGATTTTTGTGTTCCTACCCCCGTTTTTGGGTTCCAACCCCCGGTGTAGCGCTTAAATGGGTCCCCCCGGAAACGGGGGCCCGATTTTTGGGTTCCTACACCACTTTTTGGGTTCCAATCCTCGGTGTCGTGCTTAAATGGGTCCCCCCGGAAACGGGGGCCCGATTATTCGGTTCTTACACCTGTTTTTTGGTGCCTACCCCCAGTCATGCTCTGAAATGGGTCTCCTCGTAGACGGGGGCCCGAATTTTGGGTTCCTACCCCCGTTTTTAGGTCCCTACCCCCGTTCTCGTGCTTCATTGGGTCCCCCTGGAAACGGGGGCCTGATTTACGGGTTCCTACCCCTGTTTTTGAGTTCCGACCCCCCCTGGTGTGGCGCTTAAATGGGTCCCCCCGGATACGGGGGTCCGATTATTTGGTTCCTACACCACTTTTTGGGTTCCTACCCCTGTTTTTGAGTTCCAACACCCCTGGTGTGGCGCTTAAATGGGCCCCCCCGGAAACGGGGGCCCGATTATTGGGTTCTTAGACCTGTTTTTTGGTGCCGACCCCCAGTGATGCTCTGAAATGGCTCTCTCCGGAGACGGGGGCCCGAATTTCGGGTTCCTACCCCCGTTTTTAGGTCCCTACCCCCGTTGTCGTGCTTCATTGGGTCCCCCCGGAAACGGGGGCCTGATTTTTGTGTTCCTACCCCTGTTTTTGAGTTCCTACCCCCCGGTGTCGCGCTTAAATGGTTCCCCCTGGAAACGGGGGCCCGATGTTTGGGTTCCTACCCCGTTTTTGGGTTCCTACCCCTCAGTGTCGCACTTAAATCGATCCAACCTTAAACGGGGGCCCGATTTTTGGTTCCTATACCTCTTTTTGTGTTCCAACCCCCCGGTGTCACAATTAAATGGGTCCCCCCGGAAACGAGGGGCCCGATTTTTGGGTTCCTACTCCTAAGTTTTTTGGTTCCTAACCTCGGTGTCATTGTTAAATGTGTCACCCTGGAGACGGGGGCCCAAATTTTGGGTTCCAACCCCCGTTTTTAGGTTCCTACCCCGTTATCATGCTTAAATGGGTCCCGCCTGAAACGGGGGCCAAATTTTTGGGTTCCTTCCCCCGTTTTTGGGATGCTACCGCCGGTGTCTCGCTTAAATGGGTCCCACCTTAAAATGGGACCCGATTTTTGGTTTCTTACCCGTTTTTGGTTGCCTACCCCCGGTTTTGCGCTTAAATAGCTCCCCCGGGAAACGGGAAACCGATTTTTGGGTTCCTACTCCCGTTTTTGGGTGCCTACCCACGCTGCTTTGCTTTAATGGGTCCCCACGGAAACGGGGGCCCGATTTATGGGTTCCTACCCCTGTTTTTGAGTTCCTACCTCCCGGTGTCGCGCTGAAATGGGTCCCCCTGGAAACGGCGGCCCTATTTTTGGGTTCCTACCCCCGTTTTTAGGTTCCTACCCCCATTGTCGTGCTTCAATGTGTCCCCCCCGAAAACGGGGACCGATTTTTGGGTTCCTACCCCCGTTTTTGGGTTCCTACCGCCGGTGTGGCGCTTAAATGGGACCCCCCTTATACGGGGGCCAGATTTGTGGGTTCCTACCCCTGTTTTTGGGTGCCTACCCCCCGGTGTCGCGCTTAAATGGGTCCCCCCGGAAACGGCGGCCCGATTATAGGGTTCCTACCTCCGTATTTAGTTCCTACCCCCGTTGTCATGCTTAAATGGGTCCCCCCGGAAACGAGGGACCGATTTTTGGGTTCCTACCCCTGTTTTTGAGTTCCTACCTCCCGGTGTCGCGCTGAAATGGGTCCCCCTGGAAACGGCAGCCCTATTTTTGGGTTCCTACCCCCGCTTTTAGGTTCCTACCCCCATTGTCGTGCTTCAATGTGTCCCCCCCGAAAACGGGGGACCAATTTTTGGGTTCCTACCCCCATTTTTGGGTTCCTACTGCCGGTGTGGTGCTCAAATGCGACCACCCTTAAACTGGGGCCCGATTTTTGGTTTCTTACCCCTGTTTTTGGTTTCCTACCCCCTGTTTTGCGCTTAAATTGCTCCCCCGGGAAACAGGGGCCCGAGTATTGGGTTCTGACACCTGTTTTTTGGTGCCTACCCCCAGTGATGCTCTGAAATGGGTCTCCCCGGAGACGGGGGCCCGAATTTTGGGTTCCTACCCCCGTTTTTAGGTCCCTACCCCCGTTGTCGTGCTTCATTGGGTCCCCCCGGAAACGGGGTCCTGATTTTTGTGTTCCTACCCCTGTTTTTGAGTTCCTACCCCCCGGTGTCGCGCTTAAATGGTTCCCCCTGGAAACGGGGGCCCGATGCTTGGGTTCCTACCCCGTTTTTGGGTTCCTACCCCTCAGTGTCGTACTTAAATCGGTCCCCCCTTAAACGGGGTCCCGATTTTTGGTTCCTATACCTCTTTTTGGGTTCCAACCCCCCCCGGTGTCACAATTAAATGGGTCCCCCCGGAAACGGAGGCCCGATTTTTGGGTTCCTACCTCCGTTTTTTAGTTCCAACCCCCGTTGTCCTGCTTAAATGGGTCCCCCCGGAAACGAGGGACCGATTTTTGGGTTCCTACCCATAATTTTTTGGGTTCCTACCCTCAGTGTCATTGTTAAATGTGTCACCCTGGAGACGGGGGCCCAAATTTTGGGTTCCAACCCCCGTTTTTAGGTTCCTACCCCCGTTATCATGCTTAAATGGGTCCCCCCAGAAACGGGGGCCAAATTTTTGGGTTCCTTCTTCCGTTTTTGGGATGCTACCGCCGGTGTCTCGCTTAAATGGGTCCCACCTTAAACTGGGGCCCGATTTTTCGTTTCTTACCCCTGTATTTGGTTGCCTAACCCCGGTTTTGCGAAAAAATTGCTCCCCCGGGAAACAGGGGACCGGTTTTTGGGTTCCTACTCCCGTTTTTGGGTGCCTACCCACGCTTTCGCGCTTAAATGGGTCCCCCCGGAGACGGAGGCCCGATTTTTGTGTTCTTACCCCCGTTTTTGGGTTCCAACACCCGGTGCAGCGCTTAAATGGGTCCCCCCGGAAACGGCGGCCCGATTATAGGGTTCCTACAACTCTTTTTGGGTGCCTACCCCCAGTGATGCTCTGAAATGGGTCTCCCCGGACACGGGGGCCCGAATTTTGGGTTCCTACCCCTGTTTTTGAGTTCCTACCTCCCGGTGTCGCGCTGAAATGGGTCCCCCTGGAAATGGCAGCCCTATTTTAGGGTTCCTACCCCTGCTTTTAGGTTCCTACCCCCATTGTCGTGCTTCAATGTGTCCCCCCGAAAACGGGGACCGATTTTTGGGTTCCTACCCCCGTTTTTGGGTTCCTACCGCCGGTGTGGCGCTTAAATGGGACCCCCCTTAAACGGGGACCAGATTTTTGGGTTCCTACCCCTGTTTTTGGGTGCCTACCACCCCGGTGTCGCGCTTAAATGCGTCCCCCCCAGAAACGGGGGCCAAATTTTTGGATTCCTTCCCCCGTTTTTGGGATGCTACCACCGGTGTCTCGCTTAAATGGGTCCCCCCTTAAACTGGGGCCCGATTTTTTTTTTTTTACCCCTGTTTTTGGTTGCCTACCCCCGGTTTTGCGTAAAATTTGCTCCCCCGGGAAACGGGGGACCGATTTTTGGGTTCCTACTCCCGTTTTTCGGTGCCTACCCACGCTGTCGCGCTTAAATGGGTCTCCCCGGAGACGGGGGCCCGATTTTTGTGTTCCTACCCCCGTTTTTGGGTTCCAACACCCGGTGCAGCGCTTAAATGGGTCCCCCCGGAAACGGG